>NW_013665945.1:553444-559118 GCF_000517525.1 Limulus polyphemus | reverse complement strand
GTACAATTTAACTACTAAATTTAAATTATCAGTTTACTCAATTTCAGACCATTTGCAATTCTAATACGTAACATGATAAACAGTGTATCTGTATTTCTATACAGATCCCACTTTCATTTTGATAAACAGTGTATTTGTATTTCTATTGACTAATGCTGCTTTCTCTTTCAGAGAAACTTATACCTATAAATAAGGTATATATAAATAAATAAATTATACCTATAAAACCTACTTTTAGGCTGGTAAAACACATCGCATACTTATCGCTGTAGAAATCCTACTTTGAAGTCCCCCGGTGGGACGTCGGTAAGCCTTCGGATTTATAACGCTGAAATCAGTGGTTTGAGTCCTCTCGGTGAATACAACTGATAGCCCGATGTGACTTTGTTATACCAATACACCTATTTTGAAAAAAGCTATATCCCAGTCACTATGTAGATAATAACTTCAATTTGAGGAAATATAAACGAATATTTATAAACAACTTACTTGTACTGTGATAAGAACTGTATTCTCACCATTATAAGAGTCTACAGACACTTTGGGAGCAGTTATCCCCGAAAGTATGGGGATGCTGCTTTAGTTTGATACACAGCATATCTTCGTCTTTAATCGGAAGCCAACTAATAGTTGTTTACAGATCTTTACCTTCAAGACAGCTCTCCTCGTTAATATGCAGATTCTATGTTCTCTATGTTAGATAACTTATACCGTCATTATATAGGTCCTATTTTCACCTTGATAACAAGTATCCTTTACCACGTGTTTCCAACTTTAAGTTTGCAAGACAGCGTATCTCACCATTGTATAGGTCCTATTTTCACCTTGATAACAAGTATCCTTTACCACGTGTTTCCAACTTTAAGTTTGAAAGATAGCGTATCTCACCATTAAATAGGTCCTATTTTCACCTTGATAACAAGTATCCTTTACCATGTGTTTCCAACTTTACGTTTGCAAGACAGCGTATCTCACCATTATATAGGTCTATTTTCACCTTGATAATAAGTACCCATTATCACGTGTTTCCAACTTTAAGTTTGCAAGACAGCGTATCTCACCATTATATAGGTCCTATTTTCACCTTGATAACAAGTACCCATTACCACGTGTTTCCAACTTTAAGTTTGCAAGACAGCGTATCTCACCATTATATAGGTCCTATTTTCACCTTGATAACAAATATCCTTTACCACGTGTTTCCAACTTTAAGTTTGGTAGATAGCATATCTCACCACTATATAGGTCCTATATTCACCTTGATAACAAGTGTCCTTTACCATGTGTTTCCAACTTTAAGTTTGCAAGACAGCGTATCTCACCATTATATAGGTCCTATGTTCACCTTGATAACAAGTGTCCTTTACCATGTGTTTCCTACTTTAGGTTTGATAGTTGTGTATGTCTGTCACTCTAGGGAATAGATGCGATCTACTTGATCTTCGTATCTTTTGTTATTGTAGGATGAAAGATGTGAAAGTGATTAACTTGAACAATTCATTAAATTAGTTTGTTTTTAATTTTAAGTTATACATTTTTGAGGTCTTGTTATGTGTTAGTTATCTACCAGAAGCATGAAGTAAAAGTCTATGATGAAAACGTTGTTCGGGGAAACACTGCACTTCTGCGATGCGTTATACCGAGCAACGTTACTGACTACGTCACTGTGACGTCATGGACCCTATCTGACGGTCTCATCATATTCCCTTCACAATCATACGGTAACAATTTTGTTGTGTTTTAGTATTTTTGATATAAATTATATTGGTCTATCTCGATTTAAATCAAATTGCCTTGGAGCTTAAATTTTATTGTTTTTTTATTCTATAAAGAAACATTGACGAATTTGTACGTGTGATGCACTGCAATGCTTTCGACAGTTTTAGCTACCTATTGATAGGTTAGATAGGTGCAGTGCTATGCAAGTATATCATACTTATAAGATCTGTACAATTACAAGTTTAGTTTGTTGTGTTTATGTGAATGTAATTCAATATCATCGCAGGAAGGGATAATTTTTTCAAAAGACAACAATACGATGTTCCTTATTCACTAGCGACTGAAAGAGTTTGTGAACACAAAAGTTTCGTAAAATAATTGACATGTCGATTAATGTTCGATTTTTTCACGTTTCGTTGTCGTTTAGATTCGATCGCCAAGCATGTGGCATTTCCCACGGGAGAGTTACATGTCCGCCACGCGGATCATAGTGATGGTGACGTAAGCTACAGGTGTCACGTGACAGACCGTCTCGCCCGACAGAGCTTCCAAAGCGCGACTTTGGGTCGATTGATTGTCATAGGTAAGAAAATCTAATTAAGGTTTAATTACCAGTTCAAATGAACAACCCTGTAGTCATATCAATATTTAATTGCTTGCAGTTGGACCACGAATACTGAGTAATTGATATACGTTTTAATTAATGAACTAAAATATTAATTTTTCAAATATCAAATATTCTCCTACTTATATAAATATCTTGATCATAATGTACGTAGATATCGATGTGTACAGGTACTTTTATTATACAAAAGTTGAGTACGTTATATTAGAACGATTTTGGAGCCTCGCCATCGTTCAGTCCATGTCGTCTCGTCTAGTCGTGCTTTATCTGATGACCATGCATTTTGACAATAGTCCTGCAGCGTAGTTCCATTGCAAAAGACTCCTCTATAAAGTTGTCACATCCAAACCACAATACTCCTCCCTGCAGTGTTTCTATGGTCCATTTAATTTATGAAGAAGTAGGTTTCCCACTTACCGATTCAACTGTAAGCCTGCTGCTTCCTGTGACTTAAGTGATATGTCTATGTATGGAATAGCATGAATGGGTACCAGTTTCATTCCTCAGCTATGAGATGGATGAACAGGAGATATGACTTGAAGCCTCATCTTGGTGAATCCATACCCATAAGTTTTGCTACTGACATTTGTGTTTGTGAATTCTCAACTGGGTTACGACATATCCCAGTTCTCTTTCTGGATGGACCTGGTGCCTCAAGATAACAAGTATTCCTTTGTCTCATACATTCTAAACCCTCAATCTGAACATATCATTATGATCAGAGTGTATGAATATCTTTTGCCTTGAAGGGTTGTTACATACCCTTTCCAAAAACGATCAATGTTCGGTGGCATCACGCTACCGGCGTAACGCCAAACAATATCAAAATGTAGTTGTGATACATGTCGTCCGTCTACCGCGACTGTATATCAGGATACGTATCGTGACTTATTCATATTCAAAAGTCGTTTTAATATAATCCTCCAGTGGTTAAGCGGTGCAGCTTAAAACGAAAAAAATATGACATGTATTAGCTTTACTGTATCTAAGGAAGTGAGACTATTATTACATGTATTAGCTTTACTGTATCTAAGGGAGTGAGACTATTATTACATGTATTAGCTTTACTGTATCTAAGGGAGTGAGACTATTATTACAAATATTAGCTTTACTGTGTCTAAGGAAGTGAGACTAGTATTACATGTATTAGCTTTACTGTATCTAAGGGAGTGAGACTATTATTACAAGTATTAGCTTTACTGTATCTGAGGGAGTGAGACTATCTTTCTGAATAAAAGAATAAAATAAAAATATTTCACCACGAACTCGTTAAACGAAGCTTTTCACGACCGGCTGGATTTTATTTCTTGGTCACTGGACCATTTTGGTCTTTCAAGAGACTTCTATTCTTTCAGGGCAAGCTATAGCTTAACTCGCTTTTTAGGATGAAATTAAGGCTGCGCTCCTATATACATTGGAGTACTTGGCGCCCCCGAGAAATCAGAGGCCTATATCCGTCTGGTTTTCTTCTATACCAAGTTTATAACTGTGTATTAGCTGTAAAGATAACTTTGACGCGCAATAAATGTTTTTTTTTGTTTTTTTTTAAATAATAATTGTGTTTTCTACAGCCTCACTTGCTTTGAATTCTGCAAAACCGTATACACAGCCAGGAGGGGAGAGATACAAAGCTTAACTCTTCCCCCCCCCACACACACACACCGGGTTTCGGTACCTGTGATGAGCACAGCACAGCTAGCCCATTATACAACTTTATTATTAACAACAAACAAATAATTTTTGCTTTAAAACATTTTTCTCGGGTTACAAAAATACTGTATCTCCTCCCCTATGATTTTCCCTAACAATCACACTGCTCCTAACAACAGTGTAGCAGACTTTCGTTTGAAGTCTGTAAGGACCCAGTACAGGGAACTTGTTATAGAAAGCTCTGTAGTCAAACTGGGTGAGACAAGATAAAAAGTTACATTACCTTATGAACTTGCCCTCATCTCACCAATCACATCGTGATCTCCACGCAAGTATCACACAGATGTTAAGGCAACATATGCTCACAATCACAACAATCCTTCAGCAAAATCGATGCTTTGCTTTCTTCAAGGAACATTTATTAACTACCCATGCAGCGATACTCCCCTCCTTCTTTTTCAGACTCAGTGCTCCTGATCATATTATACACTAAAATAATAGTGAAATACGATATACTAGAAGCGCTAACTACGGGTTATAATAGACCTGATATAATCGATATTTCTCACTTTCCAAAGGAGTCTTCACGCTCAATAGAACTAAAGTAGGCCAGAACTAAATGTTTCTGTCAATTTAATGCTATTTAGAATTTTGATGCGTTTCACTCGGACTATGGGCCTGAGGATATTTACTTCGATTTTTTTTCTTTAAATCGATAATATTCACAAGATCTTCCATCTTTTCTAGGAATCATTTCTCTGTGCTAACCACATTTTTGTTTTGAGAAACGTTTATTTTCACTTCTTTAAGAAAATAAAATCGGAAAAAAGATGCATGAACCACTGATGATTCTGTGAAGAAAAATGAACAAACAACATTAGAACAATCTTGTGACAACTTTAGAACAATCTTGTGAAAAAACAAAAACAATTTCGACTCAAAATCAAAATTAAGACAATGATCGAAAATGCACATTAGAATTTTTTATGTTTTTTATGACGAATCACATTGCGCGTATAGTCCAGTAAATGTAATGAAATGCTTTTTTCAATACTTACTCTGATGTTTTATAAGTTTTTAACTAATTTTAATAATATCAGCTATAAGCTTAACTGTCTACATATCTATCTGTCTGTCAAGTTGATAAATTATGTAACTCAATCACATACGGCCAATGTTCTTAACAAACTGTTCCCATGCAAGAACTGTAGGTATAGTACTTTAACTTTTAAGAAGTGAAGTTCAACTCGAAGCGCTGGCGGAAAGATGGTGTCTTTACTGTATGGAGAGGCTACTTCAAACACTTTAACTGTACATTCAGAGAAAAATAACAGCAAAACCTAAACTAGATGAAATGATCTACAAATTAATTACTGACAGGCACTTCCAGTTATCAGAATCTTTACATGAATTAGTAACATATGTAGTGTTACAGTTATTAACAGTAGTTACTGACAGACTACATTTATCAGAATCTTTACACGAATTAGAAACATATGTGGTGTTACAGTTATTAACAGTAGTTACACACATACCTACATTTATCAGAATCTTTACACGAATTAGTAACATGTGTGGTGTTACAGTTATTAACAGTAGTTACACACATACCTACATTTATCAGAATCTTTACACGAATTAGTAACATGTGTGGTGTTACAGTTATTAACAGTAGTTACA
>NW_013665945.1:546222-552522 GCF_000517525.1 Limulus polyphemus | reverse complement strand
AACTATAATAATGGAGTTCATTTACATTATTAGTTAATATTGGCCTTATACAATTAAAAAAACTATAATAATGGAGTTCATTTACATTATTAGTTAATATTGGCCTTATACAATTAAAAAAAAACTATAATAATGGAGTTCATTTACATTATTAGTTAATATTGGCCTTATACAATTCAAAGAAACTATAATAATGGAGTTCATTTACATTATTAGTTAATATTGGCCTTATACAATTAAAAAAAACTATAATAATGGAGTTCATTTACATTATTAGTTAATATTGGCCTTATACAATTCAAAGAAACTATACTAACGTTCGACGCTAAGTAGAGCATAAATAGATTTGCTGTTTTTCGACTAGTTCAGAAATCTTTATAAAGGATTAAGGGTTCTTAGGAATTCAGGTTCCTACCTAAGTAGGAATTTCTATTAGTTCGTAACATATGGATGGACTTTGCAGTATCTCCACTGATTCAAAGGCCTGCATAATCTGGAAAGGGCTTAGAAATGCCACTAGTTGATAAACTAGTTAAAGAAGGAACATTTAGCTTTCCACCAGTTGAAGGACGAACTTAAAAAAGTGGTTTGTAGTTTTCACTAATTTAAAAACGAACTTAAATAAAGGGCATTTAGTTTTTCACTAGGTCACGAATAAACTTCAAGAAATGTTTTGTAGTTTTACACTATCTCTAGGACAAACCTAAATAAGGGGCATTTGATTTCCGTTAATTCAATGGTGTATATAAAAAAGAAGGACATATAGGTTACCATTGGTTCAAGGGCGAACTTAGCTCAGAGGTGTGTTGTAAAATAGAATGGGCATACAATGTTTAACTCATACTAAGGCCTGAAATCTTAGAAAAGAGTTATTAGATTTGTATTGTCTTTTTGAACTTGGCCTTCGAGTAAATGAATGCAGAATAATATGATTAAAAAGATAAAGTCATAAAACAGAAAACGATTACTATGAAATATTGTCATTTTAGTGAAATAAATTGTAGACTAGCCGAGGAAATAAATGTCATATCATAAGCAAAGATTCGTAACAAAACAGAAAAAAAAAGATTTACGACCGCTAGGGGAGAAAGCAGCCCATCTGTGACCAAACATAAAAGTTGTGTAGGTCTCACTGATATGGCTAAGTCTGGTAACCGTTTTTTTTTTTTTGCTACATTAACTGTTTCATCTGTTGGTTTGATAGTTTTCTCGTAAAACAATTCAACTCTTCTGAAACACGAATAATGGTCAAAACATATGCTAGAAAACGAATAAAAAGATGAGGCGTTTTAACCGATTTAGTGTGAAAACAAAAGTGTACTTTTAATTGGTACTAGACTTGTATTTAACTGGTGAAAATAATGGATTGTCGAGGAAAAGTTTAATGGACTTTAGTTCCGTTATATACTGAGAAAGTAACGTCTGTCAGAATAAAAATATACATATATATATATGTGTGTGTGTGTGTGTGTATGTATGTACCTACAAGTGCATAGGTAAGAAACATGTATGTATCTACGTCTACGTGTGTGTATGTAGATATATATGTATGTGTATGTAGGTGTGTTCATATATATTTATCTTATATTTTGATGAATAGCAAATAAGTTGAGTTTTAATGTTTCATTGACCTGTTACTAGTTAACTCATTCGTCTAAACGTTGTGAAATAAGATGAGTTTTAATGTTTCATTGACCTGTTACTAGTTAACTCATTCGTCTAAACGTTGTGAAATAAGTTGAGTTTTAATGTTTCATTGACCTGTTACTAGTTAACTCATTCGTCTAAACGTTGTGAAATAAGTTGAGTTTTAATGTTTCTTTGATCTGTTACTAATCAACTCATTCGTCTAAACGTTGTGAAATAAGTTGAGTTTTAATGTTTCTTTGATCTGTTACTAATCAACTCATTCGTCTAAACGTTGTGAAATAAGTTGAGTTTTAATGTTTCTTTGATCTGTTACTAATCAACTCATTCGTCTGAACGTTGTGAAATAAGTTGAGTTTTAATGTTTCATTGACCTGTTACTAGTTAACTCATTCGTCTGAACGTTGTGAAATAAGTTGAATTTTAATGTTTCTTTGATCTGTTACTAATCAACTCATTCGTCTAAACGTTGTGAAATAAGTTGAGTTTTAATGTTTCATTGACCTGTTACTAGTTAACTCATTCGTCTAAACGTTGTGAAATAAGTTGAGTTTTAATGTTTCATTGACCTGTTACTAGTTAACTCATTCGTCTAAACGTTGTGAAATAAGTTGAGTTTTAATGTTTCTTTGATCTGTTACTAATCAACTCATTCGTCTAAACGTTGTGAAATAAGTTGAGTTTTAATGTTTCTTTGATCTGTTACTAATCAACTCATTCGTCTAAACGTTGTGAAATAAGTTGAGTTTTAATGTTTCTTTGATCTGTTACTAATCAACTCATTCGTCTAAACGTTGTGAAAAAGAGTGGATATACCGCCACAACTATTATGGCTATATGGTTTATATATATCTTTTATTTTCAATCTCGTTTAGAGTGGGTCTTTTCCTGTAGACGCATTAGATTTACAACAAAGCTAAATACATTTTTGCGGTTAAAGAACGTAAGCACGGTTTGCTGCATTATCCTGGGTAAAAGTGCATGTTGCGTTTTTTACATACATGTATATTAATAAATAAACGCAATGATGTGTATATGTTATATATAATAGTTTTTAGAGTAAATGAATCCCAAAAGTTTAATTTGCACGACGGGTTGAAACATAAAAGATTTATCCACCAACCCGTTTATGGTTGGGAAATATCTCAAAATCTTTGAACCATCGTCTAAACCTAAAAGTTGAGAAGTTGTAACATACTTAACCTGCCATTGTCTTTTTAATGATTCAAAGTTTCTTTATGATGAAGATAATCAAACTCTAACACGCTATCTCATGATAATGGAATCTACTAATATGTGGAATGAACGTTCGTGCTTAAAGCGAAAAGAAGCTTAAGGACCTGAGTGTCCTAATTAAAAATTCTTTCGTGTTTTTTTTTTATTAATCGCATATAATTCCTGTTAAATTATTCAGGCTAATTTTTTTATAACTTTTACCCATTATTAATGCCTCGAAGTTACTTCATCTATTAATAATATGGAACCATTGAAAAATTCAAAAACTTTTCCATGTATAAACCTCGGACAAAGCTCGGTGTTATTATTCAAATCACCTATTTTACTAGCGAATTTATGAAGTATATTTTACTCATGCATGCTTATGATAGAAATAAAAATTGAGAAGGAAGAGATAGGAAAAAGAAAAAAACTGCATAACCTGTGAAAAATGTCGATTGCTCCGCCCTCTGGAGGTGTTTTGATATCTAAAAGACTAGTCGAGATTAGTACTGTTCTCTTAGCGTGACAGGAATTAGACCTACGCATTTGGTCAGACAGGCTAGTAATTAGATATTTGAAATACTGATTAACTGCGAATCGTGTTCTTTATGAATAATTCATTACACGTGCAGTTAAACGAGATAAAACGACGTTGACAAGCCACGTTTTTGACTATCTAATTCCTGCGGGAAATCGTACGATCTAAGAAATGACATGATCCACAAAAACACAGCAAGTAGTAATCCACCAAACACACACCTGGAAATGTTAATGTTATCTTGTACGCTACAAAATAATAAACAAACAATGCACATAAAATGCTGTTGGAACAGGAAAATTTTGACTTATTCCCAAAGATGGATTATTGAAAAAAGTTATGGGAATATTTTCACCTTCTCATAAAGTTCATGGGTGATAAGGATATTTTTGTTTGTTTATTTGTTCGTTTAATAGCAAAGCCATATTGGGCTATCTGCTGTGTCCACCGCGTGAATCGATCCACGGATTTCAGCGTTGTAACTCCATAAACTTACCGCTGTCCCGCCGGGGGACAAGAATATTTCTAATTTATTATTTTTCATGTTTTGTACTACAAATGTTGTAACACTCTTTACTTAAGAAAGGTGGACAGGTGAAATTAATCAGTGAAAAAAAAATAAAGTTATTCGTTCGTATAAGATAATTTCAAGTTACCCACAAACACTTTCATTATAATTAAGATGAAAATATAAAAAAAGTTGTACGTTTTAAGATCGCAACGTTTCTACTTTTGTTGTCGATACCTTTTATTAGGGGTTTAGCCAACTTTTCAAACAGTAGCTAATTTTTCAGTTTAAGAAAAATCAATATTTATCATGTATTACTTAGGTAAACTCCATGATCCAGTAAGTTTCTATATCTAATACACTTTTATGGTACTGTATCTGCTAGAAAAAAAAAATTAACCAGTTTTGTTCTAATTTAATACCGGAATTTGACACCTATTAGATTCAAGCTGGCGTAGAACCGGATTTTCTGGTATTTAGATAAACAACTTTACTGTTGGTGTTACGTGTAAGTTCCACTCGCCAGTATTGTACTGACAAAGAAATTACCCAGTGTTTTACAAGATTTCCCTCACAACTTCAGCACCAGGGTTGAACAGTAAAACTACTGTTGGTGTTACGTGTCAGTATAACAAAGAAATCACCGAATGTTTTACAACATTTCGTTTACAACTTCAGCACCAGTGTTAGACAGTAAAACTACTGTTGGTGTTACGTGTCAGTATAACAAAGAAATTGCCGAATGTTTTACAACATTTCGTTTACAACTTCAGCACCAGTGTTAGACAGTAAAACTACTGTTGGTGTTACGTGTCAGTATAACAAAGAAATTGCCGAATGTTTTACAAGATTTCGTTTACAACTTCAGCACCAGTGTTAGACAATAAAACTACTGTTTGTGTTACGTGTCAGTATAACAAAGAAATTACCGAATGTTTCACAATATTTCGTTTACAACTTCAGCACCTACCTGCAGGTATAATAATGAAAGGAAGTGCAAGTGGAAGGGGTTCATAACGCACCCGACAGGTCATCCATACATGATAGGAGTATATTAGTATATTTTCAGGGGTGTAGAACCCGAATATAATAATCCGGAGGGGTCTTTGAACCCCACAGCATATCGGGGATATTTTAAGCTAGTCCTTCTTTAATGCAAGTTGTGTGTTTGTGAATTTGCTGTCCGCGGACTTCTTCCATAGTTTTAGAGTTAGCACGATTAAATTTGACAGATGGACTCGGAGTGGCCTGGAGGGGGAGGGGTGGTCTTATCTATGTAGCGTTATCTCACTACTAAAAGGATCTAAAATTTGCCTGGAAAATCTTTCATACATAATGGTGAGCCAGGAGTAAGGTATTTGTGGTCAATGAATCCGAATCTGATATCGGATTTTGTGTTTCTAGCTCTTCTATGGGTATAAGGGCGCCATGTTTGAAACTATGTTCATACCCTCATTCACAAGCTGGCAGAACTAACGCGGCATATGCGCTTGGGTACCAGGGAAAATGTCTCAACAGGATTGTTTTCGGGTAAGGACCCCATCGGAGAAGCTTTTTAAGTAATTAAGAATAAAGAAAGAACTTGATTGGCACATTGGGCCTCTGTAAATCATAAGAGATCTTTGAACCCCGCAACGGATATTTTATGCTAGTTGACGTAAACAAACTAATATAAAACTAAAAACCTTGCACATCTGTATTCGTCAAATCTTTACGACCAGTAATTCAAGGCAGTTAACCTGCTACAGTATATAGCAAGAGACTAAGTTTTGGAAATCGCCTTTGCTCGCTCTATAAAATTTTCAATCTCTCTCTCTCTCTCCTGACAACAGTTTCTGGTCTGAGAAATTTATATTAGTTTCATTACTGCTTTTATAGCAATGTCTTAAGAAAAATCGTTTAACTTGCCGTGAGATGCTGGTGGTGGTTGTGTTTGTTTGTAGTTTAAGCACAAAGCTACGCAATGGGTTATTTGTGCCCTGCTCACCACGGGAGTCGAAACCCTGTTTCTAGAGTTGAAAGTCCGCAAATATACCGCTTTGCCACTGGGGGCTGGAGGTTGTGAAAAACTACATAGTACTTTCCTGTAGGCGGTGACAATTATGTATTATATGTAATATATAGTACCGAATGGCTAATCGTTACTCTTAATACTCAGAAACGCAAGTAAATTTCTAAAGAATTCGTATTGTTTTGTTAGGTATTTGTATTAGGACATATAGTACTATGTCGTCAAGAAATTAATCGTCGTGTTTTGGAATACTTTCATTAACCACCCCCAAAAAACGTACATCACGTATAATAGTTAAACGAACCGCCTAAACGTCACGTTAGTGTAGCCTGTATAATGTGTAAAGTATAGTATACTTTAATCCCTTATAGTGATGGC
>NW_013665945.1:517906-545342 GCF_000517525.1 Limulus polyphemus | reverse complement strand
AATAAATGTTTTGTTTTGATATATAAGTTGTTCGGGTTTTTTCGACTAAAAAAGCGACATTAAATTATTGACGACCTAATATTTTAAAAGACTTAATTGATGGTTGGAAGAAACAAAAAATAAAACAAAAAACAAGTATATTTTTTGTATATATCATACTGAATTTTTTTATTAACCTACAGATTACACTAGTCTACCTGTACAAAAGTAAGTCGTCATTATCGCACAATAATGGCATATTGATTTGAAACTGAGAAAGTGGACAGTGAATGTGACGGAGTTGGCCGCGCGTTGTATTGTGTGTATGTTACATTATTTAAGCTGGTATACTGTCACTACTGAAACCTAGATGGTATAATCCATCACAATTACCCATCAACGACCTAGCTATTCCAACCAAAGCAATAATGATTTGTAACTTTAATTTATCATTCAATAGGAAATACAGCCCCTAATATGTTATGTCAAATTCTTGATGTTTCCCGAATTCACTCGATTGTTATTTCGTTTACACAATTTAATTTTCTTTAAATTAATCAGGTGAAAGCGGACAAAATTAATTTGTTTATCGACTTATCAAATTAGTAATAGAATAACATTATCGCACACGTCAGTCAATAAACCTAATTTACTTTATTTGATATAATGCCACAGGGTGTGGAGCATAATCGTTTGATTTATTATAGCCAATTAATAACATATTAATTAAACATTGTGAACTATGATTCAATTTGTCACAATGTTGTATACTTCAAGTCAAAGAATTGAATAAAGAACGAAATAAAATATTCTCGCCGTTGAAATCAGACAGAGCTATGACTTAATTTTTCATTCAACACTTACATAATTCACTCTCTGATAACAATTAAACGGAATCCTCTTGTACACCAAATAAATACTTCACGCATCCCGCGGCCGGAGATGACCAAGTGGTTAGTGAATCCGAGGGTCTATGGATCCTGCCCCATTAGAGCAAAATCGCGCCTCATACTTTAGAGTATTTGGTACTTTAAAAAAGTAGCAGTCAAATCCGCATATTTCATTAGAATAGTCCAATATTTGGTGTTAGGAACTAGTGACTATTTGTCTTCCTTCTAATCTATCAGTTCAAAATTAGGGATGAGTAGCTCAGAAAGTCTGTGTGTAATTTCACACAAATATCTAAAAGTATCCAACCATCACACTTCCCGAAAACTTCCCATCTAAGCTATCTTCACTTCAATGTTTTCTTTATTATAGGATTCCCTAAGGAAAGTGAATATACGAAAATTGAAATTTAAAAAAGCGCGGAATAAACAACAAGAAAATATAGAAGTACTTTATTCAATTACGAGACGTATAACGAAATAAAAAGAACCAGGAAAAAAGAAAAGACGGTTGTTCTGGTCTAATCTGATTTGTTCCCAACCCAGGCAGGCATTAGCAAAAATTCGGCAACTTGGAAATTTCAGTTTTACCAACAACACCTCAAAGAAATAACACAAAAGGGCGCTTCTTGCGAACATTGGTCGTGACACATAAATGCAAGTTGTCCGTAATAAATAAATTACCTGTAATATACTAATAAAGCCAAGTTGTAAATTATAATATGATTCGTAAAGAAACCAAGGCGCGAAACGGGAATAAAGTATTCACTGCTTTGGCTCATGTACTTAAAGTTCGTTTAGTTGTGCATATTCGTCTTTCTTTGCCTACAATATTTGTAATGGGAATGAATAAACCTTACAACCCGAGCGCTTTCTTTATACGGTTTTTATTCATTTCTATCAAGACTTCTTGAACCTACGTGTTTTTCTATAATGAATATTTGTAATGGGAATAATTGTATTTCGATATTACTGCCATCTATCGGTCATCTTATAATATTTTATTTCTACTCCAAATTACACAGAAGTTGCTATTGCCGCTCTATTGGGCGAAAACCTTATATCTTGCTTGTATAGTTTATTTAGATAGCTCATTATTCTTTAGGACTGTAAGATTTAAATACCTTACTGTTTTTGTTTTTATTTCTATTATAAGATTATGACGTTACAGCGTTTAATTCACAACCATCCTTATTTTAGTCTAGAACACTTGACTATCGAATAAGTTGAAAAAGGAATATTATAGTTGGATGATTTCAAGTTGAAATATCATAGCTAAGGAGTTGGCTAATCTAGTGGAAAACTGTAATGATTACAATTTCGTATTTGTCGAACAATGAACTATCAATAATAGGCTCAAACTATGCGGTGTTGGTCCTAAATTTTGCAGTTTTCAAACTTTTTAAGAAACAGTTTGACTTTCATTTTATGATTATTAGCGTAATAGAATGTAGTCCTAATTATTGTAAATCACATAATTAGAAAGTTTTTACTGAAGAAGTGTTTTGTATAGCTGTAAAATTAACGTGGTCAAAGTAGCCTTATCAGATTAGACAGTTGAACATATTTTACAACAGCAACATAAAACCCATCTTATTTTACACCCGTTGCGTGATACCGCGAGGAGCACAGTGAAGCCCAAATAACTGTCCTATACCAACAAAAGAGAAGTAATTAGATTCCAATTGGTCAGGTAAAAGATGTTTAACTCACTAGTATGGAAGTTTTTTTTTAATTCAGACACATCGACGAATAAGAAGAAAAAAATTAGCACAAGGTCTGTGTGATGTACTACTAGAGAGAGCGTAAACAGTAACAGTTGTAGTTAGGGTTAAGAATTAGCTTAGTATTAATAATACGACAGAGTAAAAAAAAACCTGTGACGTTATATTGGAATTAAGATGCTGAATCGTATCAAATATAAACGTAGACTTAAAAATCACGCAAAAGGTAATTAACAGCGCTTTCTGCAAGCATAAGAATTGGATTTAGTATATAATATACAATGATTCGAATTCCTAAACTTTCATCATATTTAGTCATTTACTTCGCTGGAATGAACTAACAAAGTCAACTTGCATTCACTTAAGGTAAAATGGGATATGCGATTGTATTTAACTGACAAACAGGCAAATACGTATATTTATTTAATTCTTTTGTGAATCTTTAATATACAGATAGAAAAAGAGATACAGATGTAAAGTGAGATCATGAAAGTTCCTGCTTTATTATCTTTGCTCAAGAACACTGGCTAGAAGTAAGATCGGTAAATTAATCTAATTTGTCAAGAACATTGGACAGGATTAAGATTAGTAAATCAGCATAAGCAGTCAAGAACATTGGATAGGACTAAGGTTGTTAAATCCACCTATATAGTCAGGAAGAGGGTTAAGCATAGCAAATACGCCTATATATTAGCTTTTTATCTTTTGTAAATTACTTCAAGGTTTGAAAAACTAATAAGATTTTGGATGGTCACTAAAAATACGTGCAAAAGAAGCTATATGAAAATTACACAACATTTCATGCATGATTAATGCTATAATTTCATAAATAATTTTTAAAACTAAAAAATTATATGTATACTTTTTAATACTTGTTTGTTTGTTTTTAATTTTAATGCCAAATTTAGACTCAATTTTTAGTATATTAGTTACACTTGAAAACAGCGTTCCAAGGCCACATTTTAGCAGACCAGAGGTACAAACTGTACTGGAGCTACATTGAGGTAATTTAGGTGTCACATAATGAGGTTACTGTGATTTTAATTTTTTCATGAAGACAATTTTACATTTCGAAGTGTGACTTAAAACTGGTGAGCTTTGGCAAACTTCAAATCCTTTATTATTATGTTGTTAATGGGACCAGGAGGTATGTCAGCTTCATCACAATGGCTTTTTACTATATCTTTCATTTTGCGAATAAAGGATTGTTTCAGATTGGCTCAGGATGCGGTTTCGGAGTGTGTTGCTTTCCTAAATGCTCTGCTGAGTGAGTTTTCCTTGAATTCCTTCTTCAAAATGTTATATCGATACTTTGGCTCTACATCTTTTAACAATTTCTCTTTACGAATATTTTTCTTTCGAAAAGACTGTGACATAATTCTTCAGCCAGTACTGTGGTAGCGTTGCACTGTCAAACAGTCAGAAATTCACTGTGAACCGATTTTATAGTTAGATATACATGACTGTTTTCGTTTAAGTTTAATGCGAGAGTTAAGATTTAGATAGTTATATAGCACGAGTGTTAGATTTAGTAATTTTTAGAAGCAAGTTTGTTTATGTAACTGTTTACGAATCATACGTTGTGTAGTTCAATAGATATGAATTGATGATTTTTATATTATTGTGTCATGTTACTATAACCTTCTGAGCTTTTTCGTTCTCTTAATTGAGTATTATTGCTTCATAATATCTAGTAGTGAGTGGAACGTTCTACACCTCTGTGAAGGTATAAATACGTGGTGAAAATTTATTTCAAAAGATAAATCTAACTGCGTGATTGTGAGTTTAGCGATAAATAGCGTATAGTGGCGATTTTTAAAGTGAAATTATCACAGACTGTATTGTGATAACCGAGCAGAGAAGTATAATTCGTCTTGTCAAATTATGTTCTAAGGTAACTGAACCAACCTGTGTGGACTTTGACGAAAAAGAGATACTTATTTAAAGCTCTGGATACAATTGTTATAACAAACAGTGTAACGAATATTTGGATATATGTTTGGGTTGTTTTAATATATCATTTAAAAACAAGTAGACCGTGTTGTTGTTCTTTATTGTTGAACTTTATCGCCAACAATTCACAGCTACCTGTAAAGAATCCAGTCCATACAAAAATCTGACAGTGGCGAGCCAACCAGTATATACAGTGGTAAACGGCGGTAAAAGTATACGTAAACGACAGCAGCAAAAGGCCTATATATGCACAGCTGTAGTAGTGGCGAAAATATTGTAGACGTTACAGCCACACTATATAACCATGTCAGCTGACTTTGATAAGTGGATAGAGTGATTTGAGCTCAAAAGTGGTGATCTATGAGAATTTCTTAAACAAGAACAAGACCAAGAGAGAGAGAGAAGATTGTCAGCAGTGAAGAGAAGAAGAGAAAGAAAAAAGGAAAGGGAGAAGAGACTGGAAATAGAGAGAATAAAATCACAAACTGAGATCGCTAAGCTCACCAAGCAGAAAGGTGGATGACACAAGAATGACAATGGGTCAAGGCCAGCTGATCCAAGCTGCCCAAATTTGATGAACAGAAAGATGACATGAACACTTTCTTGGTGAGGTATGAAAGATTCGCCCATAGTCAGAACTGGGACAAGGGCAACTGGGCAGTCTGTTTCAGCTCCCTTCTCACAGAAAAAGGCTAACAAGTGACATCAAAAGATGACATAGACTATGACAAATAAAAAATGTTCTTGATGGAAATGCTATGAACTTACTGAGGAAGGTTTTTACCAGAAGTTCAGAGATGTTAAACCTGACACTGGAGAAACTGCATTTCAGTTTTGGCATGGGCGAGATTATCAAGTTACCAGAGTAGTATATGGAAACTCGTGGAGGGTGTATAACTGGCAAGTCCAAGAATAACCAGTTAAAGTCGAAACCAGAAGTGGCTGTCCAGAAACATGATGCCGCCAAAGGTGACAAGAAATCAATGGGGCTCATTGTGAGTGAGTGCAAGTCAACAAGTAACAGCAGAAATCTAAACATAAAGTAGCTGGAGCTACCTACACAAATGATGCTGGCATGAAACAAGAAAAGGGTGATTGTCACCATGGATGCTGCTACCAGAAGAAAGAGAATAAAGACAACTCATTAGCTTCACCATGAGAAGGAAGTGCTATCATCATTATTTAACAGTGTAGGATTGATGGTAAGATCAAGCTAACAAATGGGACAACAGTGCCATTAGTAATTGGAGCACGTAACAAACATCGAGAGATGCCAACAAACCACAACATGTCAGTAGGTGAAGGCTATGACAGTTAAAAAAGTGAAAGTCCTATAAGAAACTCAGTACGGCAGTAAGAAGCAGTCTAGCATCTGATGACCAGTTAATGGACACATCTGTGTGTGCTGATTGATGAAACAGTGAGAAAGTTTCCCATGGCAAGAATAAAGGTGGACATCCCATACTATGTGGGAAACCTTGAGGCCATATGTATGAAGGCACCTATCTATGATTTGGTGATTGGCGATATACCAGGCAGTAGAAGTTTGGAAGAACCATACAGAAAGAAGACTGATGGGGCATCTGCAGTCACCAAAAGAGCTCAAGTAAAGAAAAGCAAGCAAGACATCAGGCCCCTGCACGTCTCGAAAGGTGACATCCCGAATGTAGGTCTTTGGGAACTGAAGGAAGCGCATAAGAAAGACCCTTCACTGCAGAAACTTTGGAACAGTGCCCGAAAGAAAGTCGAGGACAGGACAAAGGGTAAAAGGACTTACAGAATAGAGGAGTGCTGTACCTGATCTATCAAGGTAACTGTACTGGGTGAATTGAACAGATCATAATACCAACAGAATACCAGACTCAAGTGATGAAGTTGGCTCAGTGTCAATAGTGGAAGGATAGCTAATGGAAAAAAAGATGACAGACAAAATCACCAGCAACTTTTATTGGCCAGGGATCATATGAGATGTTACAAGATTCTGTAGGTAATGTGACATCAGCTAAAGGACAGGACCTAAAGGAAGAGTAGCCAAAGTGCCACGAAGTGATAATGCCTCTCATAGAAGAGCCATTCAGCGGAGTAGCTGTAAACTTGATAAGACCACTAGCATCTGTATCCAACAAGGGCATCTGGTATGTGCTGACAGTAGTTGACTGGGTGATATGTTACCCAGAAGCCACAGAACCACCCAAGATAGATACGGAGAGAGTAGCAGAAGCCCTCCTGGAAGTGTTCAGTAGAGTATGCTTTCCATAAGAAGTCTTAAGTGACAGAAGGACCCAGTTTACCTCAGAATTGATGTGAGAACTGTACAGACCCATCAGCTCGAAGTAGCTCTTTACCACTCTTTACAACCCAAGATGTAACGGACTTTGTGAGAGAGTCAATGGAGTTTTAAGAGTATGCTAAAGAAAATGTGCCAGGAGAGACCACATGACTGGGACAGGTACCTGCAGGCAGTATTATTTACTTACCAAGAAGTCCCACAAGCAAGTACAGGATTTTTACCCTTTGAGTTGCTGTACACAGGAACAGTATGAGGTCTGAAACAGATATTGAAAAACTGTGTACAGGAGAAGAAGAGTCAGAAGTGATGAACACATACCAGTATGTGTTAGACCTCAGAAATCGACTGGAGGAGACCTGACAACTCACTTGAGAAAGTTTGTTTGCTACTTAAGGCAGTCAGAAGCACTTCTATGACAAGAAGGCCAAGGATTGACGTTTCTAGGCCTGACAGAAGGTCATGGTTCTGCTACCCACAGACAACAACAATCTCGCTCTGCTGTGGAAAGAACCTTTTGAAGTGCAGGAAGTGGTCAACAAAATGGACTATAAATTGAAAGTGTATGGGAAGACCAAGATCTACCATTTCAGCCGGTTGAAGAAGTAGTTCAGAGGGTAGAACACATATGGACATTTCAGGTGTGGCTGTCATAGACATAGAACCAGATGATAGTGAATTTGTAATAGCAGATGAAGAACTATTAGACCTAAGACTGCTGGGTGGAGATGTGAAGTACAAAGACATCAACTTCAGTGAAGAACTGACTGACAACTAAAAGAAAGTCAACTCAGCAGCAATCTTCAGCTGCATGATAAGGAAGATGTTGCACCAAACCACCAACATCTAGCATTATGTGGACGACATTCTGACCCACACAGCCATATGAAAAGACCACCTGAAGAAACGCAGAGAGCTGTTCAGGTGAGTGAGGCAGCATGTCTGGCCATGAGACCATCTAAGTGCTATATTGGTTATTCTGTGTTGGACTTTGTTGGACACGGGGTAGGCAACCAACAGATAGCCATGAAGAGGAGAAGCTAACCCAGATACAAGATGCACGAGCTCTGACGACTAAGCAGCAAGTCAGATCCTTCCTGGATTAGCGGGATACTATAGGAAGTTCATCCCAAACTACACTGAAATCACTGTATCACTAACTGAGCTAACCAAGAAAGGCCAACCCAACAAGGTGAAGTGGAAACAACCACTGCAGATGGCATTCCAGAAGTGGAAGAACGTGTTAGGAAGTCCGCCACTTCTTAGAATTCCAGACTTCAAGAAAACATTCATCATTCAAGCCGATGCATTAGACATTGGAATTGGAGCAGTACTTCTGCAAGAACACATAGACGGACTGTTTCCTGTAATGTACATTAGTAAAGAAGAGCTACTCTGTGATTGAATGAGAATGTCTGGCCATCATATTTGCTATCCAAAAATTCCAGAACTATCTCTACGGGAAGGATTTCATTATATAAATGGACCATCAGCCCCTTGCTTACATCCAGAAATGCAAAATCGGCAGTGTGAGGATTATGAGGTGGGTGCTGTAACTCCAGTGTTACCGATTCAATATTGAGGCCATCAAGGAAACTGCATATGTTGGTGTAGACTGTGTGATTAGACTTTGTACATGAAATGAAAATAGTCTTTGTATGTAGTATAAAAAATATTGTAAATAGTTTTCTTGAAGAGGGGCTTATTGTTAGATATACATGTTTCAGTTTAATGTGAGGTGGTTGATCGCAAATTTACTTACATAACTGTTCACGAATTACACGTTGTGTAGTTCAATAGTTATGAATTGGTAGTTGTTATATTACTGGATCATGTTATTAGAACCTTCTGAGTTTTTCTCGTTGTTTTAATTAAGTATTATTGCATCATAATATCTAGTAGTGTGTGGAATGTTCTAGACCTCTGTCAAGATATAAATATGCGTCGAAAATTTAGTTTGAAAGATAGATCTAACTGCATGATTGTGAGTTTAGCAATAAATAGCGTATAGTGGTGATTTTTAAAGTAAAATTATTACAGACTGAGCAGAGAAGAATAATTCGTCTTGTCAAATTGTGTTATAAGGTAACTGAACCAGCCCGTGTGAACTCTGACAAAAAAAAACATCAGGCAACGAACATTTGTATATACATTTGACTTGTTTTAATATATTATTTTAGAACAAGTGGACTGTATTGCAGTTTGTTTATTGTTGAAATTTATCGCCAACAAGTCACAGACACCTACTGTAAAGTATCAGGCCTATACAAAAACCTTACATATAGGTGTTAAACATGTAGATCGTGGCGAAATGGCTCGCATCGACGGTAACACTTCACTTCACTAAAACTTACAAATCATACTTTTAAAGTGTTATTAACCCTCCATACACTTTGATGACAGTGGAATCATGTAGCTCAGATTGTGAATCCAAGGACTGATGACTCGTTCCCAGAAAAACATAGTCCGTATTTAAGGAGCTATTGCTGCGCTCTAAGGGTGACAGATGGACAAGAATAGTCCAAGATTTGGCGGTGGGTGCTGATGACTCGTTGCCTTTCATCTTATGTAAGAGTTTAGAATTAAGTAAGGTTAACGCGTATTATCTTTTGTAATTTTAACATTAAATACTGAAATAAACAGACAAATGAAACGCATTATTTTTTCCTAAGAAGTTATATGATCGTCCTTGAAACAATAGTTATTTCCGTTGTTTTCTCCACAGCTACAGCTTAGTTTTGTAGTTTAATGTTTCGTAAAATGTTATCTGGCGTTTAAGAAGACATGGTTCATAAAATAATGAATACGCAACCCTTATCTCTTGTTTACTTTGCTTCTCCAGGAGCTTTCTGTACTACAATACCTCTCATTAGTTTAGAAAGCTTCTCAAATAGCTGTAAGTTCAAATATCGAGTAATAGAATCATACGTGTAGAGAGAGATAGAAGTCGGTCATTATAAGCTGAGGCTTAGCGTGTGTTTTTGCTGTTTTCTCATATATAAACATATTACTTGTTTAAAAAAACTTTCATTTTATCATTAGGCTATAGCTTGAGATCAATAATCTCCTAATAAAGTTGTAGTGTATATACAATATATATATATGTATATTTTAATCGATTATTTCAGAGCCGCACAGTCATTTTCAACCCAGGTTTGTTCACTTCAACAAGGTTATTTCGGTTATCAGAGGTAGCACTGCTTACCTCCCATGCTTAGCCAAGGGCTATCCAATTCCACGCTATTCCTGGTATCGAATGAACAATGGCAGAATGACGACAATAGTGCGTGAACCTATTGACCAGGTAGACGGTACTCTAGTGTTTTATCATGCCAACGTTAAAGACTCTGGAACGTATGTCTGCATTGCTAGTAATGGAGTTGGAGAACAACGACAGATAACGAATTTGACGGTAACAGGTATGTTAAAGTCTACCCGTTATTTAATACTAACCAAGCTGCAACAACCTCCAAACTGTTTCCAAAAATATCTCATCTTAGTACTTCCCAACATATATTGTAAAATTTTATGCCCTTTAATAAGGATAGACGTTAATCAATAAACTATTTATCGGACACATCAAAATATTTCACTAATTCATTACATCCATGTGTTTATTTCGTATTGTTCTATAACAAATTTTATACAAGTTGTTCCTAGTGGCTGAGAGAGCAACTGGCAGTGAGAAAGATTTTAAAATAAATGTTTACTGCAGGTTGTCACTGAAGACTAGTCCTTCTAAACTCTAAAGAGTCCCCTGGTGGGACAGCGGTAAGTTTACAGACTTACAACGCAAAAATCCATGGTTCGATTGCCCGCAGATAGCCCAATGTGGCTATGCTCTAAAACAAACAAACAACCCTTCTAAAAGTGCTCTTCACCTCAAACTTTCTTCTTTGTTTGTAGTTGAAACTTACTTGTTCAGCTTTCCGCTGAGCACAACATTCAGTGGCAGCACGATAGCCACAAATACTGTTTTGAGCTTCGATATACTCCGTGGAAAACTTCAGCGTTAATGATATTGTTTTTGTATCAAAGATTTTTTTTTTGCTTGTTTGTTGAAACTTCAGAAGGTCTGACCTGATTGGGATTGTTTTGACTGTCGAGTGAACTGATATACCAACTGATATATATTATATACCAACTTGAAAGAAGATCATTAGTGTTGGATCCGAAAGTTTTGTTTTGACCTGTTCCTTAAAATTATATATATATATATATATATTTCAACTTTATTTGTTTGTTTGTAGTTAAACATATAGCTAAACATTGGGCTATTTGTGCTTTCCCAAACCGGGTATCGAAACCCGGTTTCTAGCGTTGTAAGTCCGCAGACATACCGCTGTGCCACTGGAGGGGAATATTTTAAAATACCAGATAATAACAACGTAACAAAGAGCCGCCTAATTCCATTTGATGAATGTTTTTTAATTGTTCGTTTTAATTTACAGAGCCTTTGAAGGTCACCGTGATGCCGAAAGTTCAAAAAATTAATGTTGGTGGTTCATTCACTGTGAACTGCACTATCAGTGGTTTTCCCATAGAACGTGTAACGTGGCTGAAGAACCAGCGTCCTCTGTCAACCAATATGAGAATTACTCTACCAAGTCAAGATGTTGTTCATATTAGTCCAACTCGTCAAGAAGATCAAGGAATGTACCAATGTTTTGTTACAAATAACCAAGAAACAGTTCAAGACACAGCTGAGTTAAAAGTGTTGTGTAGGTGAAACTTACTGCTATTTGATGAAATCATGTTGACGGTTTAATACATATTGGATATAAAACTATAGATAAAAGCTAAAACATACTCATCACATTTCTTAATGTTCAGCTTGAATTTCCCACCATTGATTTATAATTTCCTTCTCGCTCTTGGTCAAATAATAATTTTATACCATTTTGTTATTTTGTTTTACGATATTTGTGTTAATGTACATATATATATATATAATAGCTTAATGCTTACAGTAAATAGCTGTCATGTTGAGAGCCCAATGTTTACAGTGAGTAGCTGTATTTTTTTTGTCCTGTCAGTTAACTTAGTAACTAGTGGACAAATAGTTATAAATATAAAATAAAACTTAAGTTTTGCACACCTACGTAGATTTATTTTGATTCTGCGTTTTTCTTTTGCTTTGATTGTATTACTTTTAAATTGTGTAGAACAAGACCTCTGTTTGTACGTATATTTGAAAATACTTTACATGGACTCTTGACAGCAAAACCTCCTATTTTAATCACCACATTTGAAGAAATGACGGTAAAACCTGGCTCGAGAGTATCTCTCAAGTGTGCTGCAGTAGGAAACCCACTACCCCAAATTACGTGGACCTCATATGGCGAACCTGTGCCTGATAATAACAGAATCAGGACAGGAGATTACGTTAGTAAAGAAGGTGCTGTAATCAGTTTCGTTAATATCACTCGAATCGAGATTGAGGATGGTGGAATCTATCGGTGTTCAGCAGCCAATAGTAATGGAATAAGAAGTCACGTGACCCCACTAAATGTGTTTGGCCATCCTTTTGTTCGCCCAATGAGAAACAGGACAGTTATAGGAGGACGAGTTGTAATTATGCATTGTCCGGTTGCTGGATATCCAATTCAACAAATATACTGGGAAAAAGGTGCAGTAGAGTCTTTTTTTTTTTTGAACAGTATGAACAGTTTACCTAGAAAATGTCCTCCTCCCGATCGCTCGGCGATAAGTCTGTGGGCTTAAAATACAAAAAATCAGGTTTCAGTACCCATAATGGGCAGAGTATAAATACCCTTATTTGTATCTTTGGGCTTAAAACAAACAAGATTTAAAAAAATACAGGTAAACAAAAAAGAAAAAGAAAGTTCATCAGTTTATAAAACTCTTGATTGAACTGAAATTATTTCAACGTCTTTATATTAAAAAAGGCTTTTTTTTTTCTCTCTTAGTAATAAGCTGCTGACTGTCCTTGTCGATCTTTAGCTATAATAGTGAAAATATGGCAGTCGCCTATGAAATTTATATGTGGTGAAATAAAACAAATAAGCGTAACTTTTTAAATGATGTCGAATGCGCAACATTCCTATCTATATATATGTATGTACCCGCAATATTATTATCTCCTGGTAAAGAAATTGAAATACAGTTATTCGTTTGCACACCCTTTGCCCCCCCCCCCCCCCAGTGGCACAGCGGTATGTCTGCGGACTTACAACGCTAGAATCTGGGTTTCGATACCCGTGGTTGGCAGAGCACAGATAGCCCATTGTGTAGCTTTGTGCTTAATTACAAACAAACAACAAGCACACCCTTCTAGGTGATAAAGTGCGTGAAAGCGACACCGCAAAAATAGGAGTAAACTGTGTATAATTCTAGTGAATTTTTTTTTGTGTTTAATAACATAGTTTGTCGCTTTGATAGTTTATCAATCCAGAAATGTATTCCTAACCTCAATAACTCGTTCCATTTTGTAGGTGACTAGGCTAAGAAATGTGAAGTTACACTTCATTGTTGGTCTACATTACATAGGGTTTCCTTTCCTTCTCTAGGTAGCAAACAGCTCCCTCTAGGACGTCGTCACTTTGTTTTTCCAAACGGTACTCTCATCATACGTAAAGTAGGACGGTTTGAAGATGAAGGAACATACCGCTGTGTTGCCAAAGATATGAAGAATCACTTTGCCCAACGGGAAGTCAGTATCAAAGTCTTAGGTACGGAGTAAGATAGTAAACTCAAATTCTGTAAGTCTGTTTTTATTTCAATCGCTTGTTAAATAACTGGTTTATTATTGATATTATATCAAGTTAAGTCGTTATTATATTTATAAACGTCGGGTTGTGTGATCTCATATCTTTCTGGTAAACGTTATTGTGTGCCGTCGAGTTGATTTCAGTTCTTTAAAGCCACAGTTTCTTCTCATTATCATCACATCGTTCAAGATAATTTATTTAGACGAAAAATGAATGGATATGTTTTGTTTTTATATTCAGGCCCATTATAGCTTAATAATATGATCTGCTATATTTATAATATTAAAAAAACAATGAAAAACGATACGTATGTGGTTTATATTCATCATTCTCGGATACTTTACCTAAGTGATATGTACTTAAGTGAAAAATTACACCGTAATTTAACTTTTAATCATACTTCCTTTTAGTACCACCGGTGATCTCGCCTTTCTCCTTCCCACCTGAGCCACGAGAGGGAATTCGAGCCAGCGTTATGTGCAGCGTACAGGAAGGTGATCCGCCCATCCAAATCACCTGGTGGAAAGACGGAGAACTACTTCGAGACGATGACGATAGTGTCACCTTGGGTCCAAACGACAAATTCATTTCAACGCTGACGATCAAAAGTCTCCGATCTGAACACAGTGGGCTGTACACTTGCGTAGCTTCTAACTCAGCTGCTTCAGTCAACTTTTCTGTCCCTCTAACAGTCAACTGTAAGTTGCTCAAGTTTCAGAATAGTTACTGTCCACATAATCTTATATTTTACGAATAAAGTTAATCGATCACTACATTATTCGTCAATTATTATTTTTACGTTGATTATTATTATTATCGACATTGTTTTTTTTAAAGATCATGCGCACATAAAAACATAGAAACACAAATTGGTCTCCTTACACCCATAACCGACTAGAAATATTTTGTCTGTTCAGTGTTTTGTAAGAGATTTTACAAAAATATTGAACAGTGCTTTACAGTTTAATTTTTAATGTTTTAAAGACTTTTGAAACCACATTATTTATGTTTAGTACAAGCTAGTGGCAATTTTTTAGGCATGATACACATCTTGGAAAACATCTTTTACATTCATTGATTTTTTCCACTTATTGCACTTAACAGTCGATTGATTCTTTACAAATGAGCAAGTAATATAAAGTTTGAGGAAAGAGCCTTGTTGGATTTGATTATTATCAATAACTAAAAAAGTTAATGATGAACATATCCGGCCCTACTCTCTAGTTAAAGAGCCTTCTTGGATTTGATTTTTATCAATAACTAAAAAGGTTAATGATGAACATATCTGGCCCTGCTCTCTAGTTAAAGAGCCTTCTTGGATTTGATTATTATCAATAACTCAAAAGGTTAATGATGAACATATCTGGCCCTGCTCTATAGTTAAAGAGCTTTGTTGGATTTGATTATAATCAATAACTAAAAAGGTTAATGTTGAACATATCTGGCACTACTCTCTAGTTATTGTGATCTTCCGAGAAATTATCGGCGTCTTAGAGAATTATTTTCGTTTAATTTGAGAGGAATTGTTAACAGTCATTGATTCATCTACAAACAGCACAAGCAAGGGCGCCCGCAGAAAAAAAAAACATTAGGGGGGTCAAGTAACTCAAGTTTGAAAAAAAATATGAAATCGAAATACAAACACCTGATGATTTCCCAATAACACAAAGAATAATTTTACATATCTAGTAACTTTTTTTATTTTTGAAAATCCAGGGAGGGGTTCAAGTGACCCCCCCTTGCCCCTTTCTGCGGGCGCCATGAGCACAAAATAATTATTTGTAATCGCATATTTCTAATTTATTTTTATAAAGTTTTAAAATTTCAACACATTTATGTTTTGAAATTATTTAAATATCTATTATTATTATTTATCATTCAACTCAGCACCATCAAGATGGAAGTTGGAGCCTCTTGACACCTCGGCCCTCACCGGAAGTGTTGTAAGTTTAGACTGCCAAGCTTCCGGAAAACCGGAACCACGTATTGTGTGGAAAAAGTCGACTGGTAGGTATAAACAGGCAACGATTCAAGATAAGTTCAGCTCTGGATATATCATAATTGTTATTTATAGTTTTCTGTAACTGCCTGAAACAATGTATCATGATTTTGTGCCAACCAAAACCAGTCTAATGTGATTTGAATGAAAAACATATCATGATCTGACCCCATCTAGAAATACAAGCTACTATCATTACGTCCCATCTAAAAATACAAGCTACTATCACCAGGCCTCATCTAAAAATACAAGCTACTATCATCAGTCCCCACCTAAAAATGCAGGCTACTATCATCAGGCCCCACCTAAGAATATAGACTACTATTATTAGTCCCCACATAAAAGTTCGGCAACTATCATCAGGCCCAACTAAAAATATAGGCTACTACGATGAGGCCCACCTAAAAATACAGGCTACTATCATCAGTCCTCACCTAAAAATACAGGCTACTGTCATGAGGCCGACCTAAAAAGACAGGCTATTATCATCCCTCCTTACCTAACAGATAGTATCTTGATAAGCTCCTATCTAAAAATTTTGTCTACCATTGTCTGGAGCCATATAGAAAACCATCTAACATGTCCCGATCTCATATAAAAGACTATCCACTAAAAATGACCCCATACAAAATATGACCTGTGTACTTATAAACGAAATAAATTTTTTGTCTTTCAGACACTCGAACAATATTTTTCACTGGCACGTGTTAACAAATGTTTATATAGGTTTCAAAAATGCGCCACTATTTTTAGAAACTTAACAATAGACTACTTCTACTCATTTCCCTCATTTTAATGCATTTTCTTTTCTTCTTTTTGTTTTTCAGTTTTAACCATGTTTAAATTTGTAAAGATTTTTTATGGATGATATGAGCACCTTACTAGTATTTCATTGCAGTTAATTCAAGAGAAATAAGATTATTAATGGTTTAAAACAAGTGTGAAAAGTACACGTGTCTGTAGAAACTTGCCACTGGATAAAGCCCGTTCAAGAAACTTTTAATGTTTTCTAACAGTGTATATGCACTTATATCATGACAATATTTTACTGTAGTTATAAAGCTATATTTTAATATAACACAGAGATAATTTTTTCTTATCACAGTCAGTCTTACAAACAGGTATTTAGCGTGTGTGTATATTGCCACTGTTATTGCGAAAGTTATACATTATTTGCAGAAATTAATGTTTACCCAGCACTAGAATTACACAAAAATGTTATTTATTTAATACTAGCCAGCAACTTAAAATTGTTGTGAAATATCTTTTTCGACACAAGATGACGCCACCATAAAGTTCAATACTGTGATCAGCGGTGCTCGTGTCCAGGTTTTGGTGAATGGGACTTTGGTCATTAGAGACATACATGAAGATGATAGAGGAAGATACTTGTGCGAGGCCAGCAATGGTGTTGGTTCACCCATCAGTACAGTAGTCAGGCTAGACGTTCATGGTCAGTATCTTGTTTAAATAAAAGATCAGTGTGGTAATAATTTTACATGTACATCATGGCACATCTACATTTATAGTGGTCAGTCTGAACCTTCTGTATAACTAATGTAACATTCCTTTAAATATTCTGATAACGATGAAGAAATGTTAATATTGGAAGAAGTCTTGTAATTAGTAGAGAAAAAAAGCAGAACACGACGGTTTTCAAGTTTTTATTAATTGAATCATATTATTAGTGAATATTATGGAAAAATATATAAATCGTAGGTGACCAGTCTTCCAGGAATAATTATTGTAAGGTATTATTGTCAATTGGTTTCAAGCATTCTTCATTTTTGTTACTGATACACAATAAAAAATGGTTAAATAGGTCAGGAGACGTATTAGAAAAAAAGCTGGCTAAACGAACTATTTCGTATCTCACTAGCAAAGAACAACTCTTTAACTTAGATACAAATTGCAAAGTTTAAGAAAACAGAGCACAGCAGCCCAGTTCCTTGACTAAAACGACGTAAACACAGCTACAAAATATAAAAAGCAGGAAGAAGTTCAGCTCTGTGGTTAAAACAGCAAACCTCGGAGTGTAAGGCTTAACTCGAACCTCAGAATACCAAGAATACTCTTCGACAAGATAACATCTGTTCACAGCAGCAGATTTAACTCTACAACAAGCTTACAATCATTGATAGCAGTCGATTTAATTCTACAAAGTTTACACCTGTTTATAGGAGCAGATTTAACTCTACAACAAGCTTACAATCATTGATAGCAGTCGATTTAATTCTACAAAGTTTACACCTGTTTATAGGAGCAGTTTTAACTCTACAACAAGCTTACACTTATTGATTAACAGTCGATTTAATTCTACAAAGTTTACACCTGGTTATAGGAGCAGTTTTAACTCTACAACAAGCTCACACTTATTGATAGCAGTCGATTTAATTCTACAAAAAGTTTGCACCTCTTTATACAGCAGATGTAACTCTGAAACAAGCCAACTCCTGTTGATAGCAGAATATTTAACTTTGCAACAAGCTAACATCTGTTAATAGGAGCAGATTTAACTCGGAAACAAGCTTACACCTGTTGACAGGAGCAGGCTTAACTATGAACAAGCTAACACCTGTTTATAAAGCAGGTTTAACTCTCAAACAAGCTTGCAGCTTTTCATACAGTAGATTTAACTCTGAAACAAACTAACTCCTATTGATAACAGCCAGTTTAACTCTTTGATGAACTACACCTGTTGATAGCGGATTTATTTGCATCAGGTTAACACCCGTTGGTAGCAGCAGGTTTAACAACTTAAATTTACTAAATTGGCAAACACAGTTACGCTAAAAACACTTGTTGATCAATAATATTTCTAGTTTAATATATAATTTTGGGATCTTTATTTTGGAAACGAATGTTCATCGTCAGATTTTTTTTTTTTTTGTAGTACCTGCGCACTTTAAAACAAAATTTTCTTCCGAGACAACAGTGGCAAAAAAACCTACAACCATTGCGTGTGAAGCTAGAGGGGATAATCCACTGACCTTCAGTTGGTCCAAAGATAACCAAGGATTTAATACTGATGATAAGAGAAGGTAAGGTGTCCTATTGTATCTCTTGTACTAGTTCAAACAAACGCGGTGCCTCACTAACAACTCGAGATGAAATTCAATATCTCGACACAATGTTTTAAACCCCGAAAAAGCTCATACTCTCATCGAGTATACACAAAAAACTTTATTTGTAACTGCACGAGTTCTATGTTTTTAAATAATTAAAAAAAGAGACTTACTACAATGATAATCTGTTGAGTCATACTATGTTACGTTAAAAAATGTTCCAGAAGTTTCTGTATCAGTTGCTCGATTAATATAACAATTGTGTTGTTAACAAAAAAAGATATGAAAGCCTTAAACAATCTGTTTTGTAGACACATTTTACTTAAATCTTCGAATCTATTTACAGTCACAGACATTTCAATTACCATTCAATTTGTGAAGAGGAAGTAGGTGAAGAATGAGTGCATGATAAATTAATTTAAACATTTTATCAATTAAAGTAGAAAATATTTCACTCTAATTGAACGTGCTTGTGTATGGAAATCTTAAGGTCACAGGGTTGATATACAGGGTTGAACGAACGTAGATATACATGATGTAAGATTACAGTATTGGACGTACAGACCTTTCTTAGGTAGGTATGATTTAAAACTAAGGTCACAGGTTTCACATATATATAGGTGATCATGCTGTAAGGTCACATGGTTGAACGTACTTAGGTGACATTCTGACCTAGTTAAAGTCCCAGGGGTTGAACGGCATAGGTGTATATGATGCATGGCCACAGGGTTTAGCATACATAGGTGTGTATGATGTACGGCCACAGGATTTAACATACATAGGTGTACATGATGTACGGCTATAGGGTTTAACATACATAGGTGTGTATCATGTATGACCATAGGGTTTAATATACATAGGTGAGTATCATCGGTCACGGTTTAACATACATAGGTGTGTATCATGTACGGCCATATATGAGGGTGTACCCAACTTCGGTTCACACGGTTTTATGTAAGTGGATGTACATGACTTAGTTTCACACGGTTGAATATACTAACGTGTTCATGATTTAGGGTCACAGGTTGAATGTACGGTGTGACGCTAGGTCATGTACACCTAGGTTAAATGTACACAGGTGTACATGATCTAACGTCACACAATTAACTGTACATAAGTGTACATGACCTAGCGTCACACGGTTAAATGTATATAGGTGTACATGACCTAGCGTCACATGGTTGAATGTACGTAGATGTACATGACCTAGCGTCACACGGTTAAATGTACATAGGTGTACATGACCTAGCGTCACACGGTTAATTGTACACAAGTGTACATGACCTAGCGTCACACAATTAACTGTACACAAGTGTACATGACCTAGCGTCACACGGTTAAATGTACGTAGATGTACATGACCTAGCGTCACACGGTTAAATGTACACAACTTTACGTGACCTAGCGTCACACAATTAACTGTACACAAGTGTACATGACCTAGCGTCACACTGTTGTCTTTGCTTTCTTTTTAAATGATTTCTCCTTCTATCAAGGCACTTATCACTCAGATTCGTTATTTTATTTTTAGTTTACTTACATGGCGGTATGACCTTGAGTTGGTCCGTGTTTAAGGCATCGCAAATCTGTTAAGAGTTTAGTATATTTCCTGCTATTGCTCTTACGGCCTAGGCCTGCTGGGGAGAACTTACGACATCATGAGTCAAACTAATCCTTACTCACTCTTTCTTGTAAAAAAATATTATCAGTATTGTCCATTACAGATATGCAGTACAATTTGACCTTTGGTATATAATCTCTTATTACCAAACTTTACCTGCCCCAAGGTGACACTTAACCTTTCCATTAATTCGATGAAATATTTTGAGCTAGTATTTCACACACACACACAAAACATTTGTTAAAACTTGACTTGTCTTAAAATGAGGTCTTACATTGTATAATTGTCTAAATACATTTTGGCTTAATAAAAAATCACTATAAGAATAACATTTTTAATTATGTTTTTTACACATTTGTAGATATCGGATCAAGAACACAATGCTTAATGACGTCACCAAGTCTGAACTAACCATCTTGTCTGCTGAAAGCAGAGATACAGGGATGTACACCTGTGAGGTCCAGAACAGCTGGGGTAAAGACGAGACTAACGTCCAGTTACTGGTACTAGGTAGGTCATGAATAAAACATCGAGGGGTATTTTCAATCAATGTAAAACACAACATTAAGCTTAATTCTAGATCGTTAAGTAATACTGGTGTTTTTAGATGGTGGGATAGTAGGACTAGGGAACAGCGTGGCTCATTGTCTTTGTACTCTTGACTCGTAGTTGGATGGTTGTAAGTTGAACACTGGCTCGCGTAGTATTGTTGTATTCTTGAAAAAGACACTTCACGTCAGTTGTTTCTCTTTACCCAGCTGTTAAATGGGGATTAACCTGAGATGAACTAGCGTTCCATCCACGGGGAATATGACATCATTCTCATCCGAAGTTCAGAACAGTATCAAATGCGTCATTTTGGCTTGGGTGAAATTTGACCTTTTTTTAAAGTAGTACTAGATTATTTATATCTTATCAGTCTACAGTTATTAAATATTAGATAGAAATAAAGAATTGTTACGAGTGTTGCATAAGTAATAAGTTGAATTTATTTATGTTTAAAGCTGATATTATTGTTTCTATTATTATTTGCTGAGTTCTAGTATTTAAATTAGTAATTTGTACTGACTAATGTTTGTTTGTTTGTTTTGTAGCCAAAATTACACAATGGGCAATTTTTTCACTGCGCACTGCGGGTATCGAAACCCGATTTTTAGCGTCATAAACCCTTAGACTTACCGCTGAGCCACCGGGGGGGGAGCGGGGTTTACATCGTAACTGTGGTACTACTAATTAATGGTATCAGTATTAGTTAATAAGGAATTTATCGTTAGATGTATCTTCGGTTTTATATACTAACTGTGAAATAGTTTTAATTTTAAGTTAAATATACAATTATTAGGTAGGTATATTGGTAATAGTGTATCAAAATTAGTACTTTTAAAGGTTGTTCAGGAACAAGTGGGGTAGAAGTTATATAGTGCGATAGGTGCCATGATTTCATTATGTTTGGGAATTGTGGATTTGATTGCAATTTCAGAAGGTCGAGCAAGATACAGTAAACTACAATTGTGGAGCTTCCTTATTTGAGGATAACATAGCTGTGGGGAAGACTGCTATTAGAGGGGGTGGTAGCCAATTAGGAGCAGAAAGCAAGATACAGTAAACTACAATTGTGGAGCTTCCTTATTTGAGGATAACATAGCTGTGGGGAAGACTGTGCTATTAGAGGGGGCGGTAACCAATTAGGAGGCCGAGCAAGATACAGTAAACTACAATTGTGGAGCTTCCTTATTTGAGGATAACATAGCTGTGGGGAAGACTATGCTATTAGAGGGGGGCGGTAATCAATTAGGAGCAGAAAGCAAGATGGGATATTGATAGAGTTAGGGTATAGGTTGCTATGAAGGGGTGGAAGTAAGATTGATTACTGGAGTTAGGAGATTAAAAGATAGGTCATTTAACGTGTTATTTGTTGTAGAAAGCATAGGAAGACTAGAGCTGGAATTTGTTTTGTTGGCAGGTTTTAAAATAAAGGACGTAATAGCGTGCTGACAGTTTTAATTGTTGGTACCAAGGAACATTCTCTTTTTGTAGTGCATGAAGGAACGAATGATATTGTAAGCTGTAAATCAGAAGAGCTGCTTGTAGTGTGTGAAGGAACGAATGATGTTGTAAGCTGTAAATCAAAAGAGCTGATTGTAATGTATGATGGAACATATGATGTTGTAAACTGTAAATCAGAAGAGTTGATTGTAATGTATGAAGGAACATATGATGTTGTAAACTGTAAATCAGAAGAGTTGATTGTAATGTATGAAGGAACGAATGATATTGTAAACTGTAAATCAGAAGAGCTGCTTGTAGTGTATGAAGAAGCAAATGATGTTGTAAACTGTAAATCAGAAGAGTTGATTGTAATGTATGAAGGAACATATGATGTTGTAAACTGTAAATCAGATGAGTTGCATAGAAAGTACTAAGAACTTTTGTAAAAGTCTAGGGAAAGAAATAGGTGTTTTCACTTTGGGAGTGCTCCCTTGGGCTAGGTGCAGGAAAGACCTACTTGGCAGGATCCAAAGTTATTAAAAGTTATCAGGTACCAACAGATGGGCTGTTTGGACCTGTGGGATGGTTTTTATGGTGAGAATGAATCGTGTGAGTCAGAGGTGAGCTTTTCTTCAATAGACTAGGGATATTTGTGGAAGCTCCAAATATGTTAATTAAAGATAATCTAATCTAAACTTGCCTAGTGGTGAGGTTGCGAAACATAATAAACGAAGTAGTAGTATAGGGAGGGCGAAGAGATTTCAAACAGAAGATTTACAACTTAACAAGTTAAATACTAGTTTGTCCAATTTAAAGATAAACATAGTATGTTCAAGAATAAGCTTTGTTGCCATTATTCTAATGTTAGGAGTGTTAAGAAGAAAATGGATCAGATAAGAGCTCTAGTTGAAAAGAAAGATAACGATGGGAATAGGTGAGATTTAGTTAGATTTGAAGAACACTGATAGTAGGGATTATATCAGAATTCTGTGTTATATGTCATCTAGTGGTGTTAAACGTTTTAAAGGAGGAGATGGGGTGTTTTTTATATAAAAATTTAACTGTATCCTGTTGGTGTAAAAGACATAAAAATGACAGTCAAGAGGTTGAATCTATGAGGGTTACAATCATGAGTTTCAGTGGTAGAAAGTTTTTGATTAACAATTATTTATAGGCCACTTAATTTCTGTGAGAAATACTGTAATTCACCTGAATCATTTAAATATCAATTCCCTGGTAAAAATAGAAAATTTTGGAGATTGAAACTAGATAAAGTGCCAAGACCAGAAAAGGTTTTCCGCAGGGTTATAAAGGAGGTCAAAGATAATTTATGCGAACCTTTTTCGTTTTTGGTAGATCAGTAAACACTGGGCAGGTGGCTATGGATTGGAGAGTTTCTAATGTTAATTTTACTCTTAAAGAGATAATAAGAGTTACCCTATAGATTAGTGGCCAGTTAGTCTTACTTCTCCAATGGGAAATAGTCTATAGATTCTGATAGAAAAAAAAAAACAACTTTCAAATTCATTTATTAAAGTATATTAAAAATGAAGACCAACATGGATTTATTCAAGGGAAATCTTGCATTACCAAGCATCATTTTAAGCCTTTTTTCCCTAGGATGATGTTTGTTATTTGAACAATGGAAAAAATGTGGACTTAGTTTACTTAGCTTTTCAACAAGCTTTTAATAATGTCCCACACGAAGGAATAGCTAAAATATCACATCAGTGGGGTTTAGGAACAAATAGTTAATAGTAAATAGAGTGGATGGATGAGAAAAAGGAAGATGTTTGTCAAACTGGACTCTTGTTACTAGTAAAGAGCCTCAGGGATTAGGGCTCGGATCTTTCCTTTTTATTATTTACATTAATGATATTTATAGGGTGTACATAGTAAATTAGTAAAGTTTTTCTGATAGTCTTAAACTCTTGAATATTTCTAACTGTATTGAAGACGTTGGGATATTTCAGAATGAATTGGATAATATGTAACATAGACAGTTATTTGGCAAATGACTTTTAATTATACTAAATGAAAGGTAATATATTGAGGTTATTATAATTTTGATCACGAGTTTAATATAAATAGGAATCCACTCAATACAGTTACTGAAAAAAAGGTGATTTTGGCATAGTGGTAGCAAAGGCACTCAGGCCAGTTTTTTACTGGTAGTAGGTTTATTTATAAACATACCTATTACAAGTTAAAAGACATAATTACCTTTATATAAAAATCACTAGTTATGCCTCCCTTGGAATCATGTGTACAGACTTGATCTCCTTTTTCAACCTAAAAAAATACATTTAATTTCTGGAAAGGGTTCAGAGGAGAGCTACTGAACTGAAACCCAGGGATGGAGTTCTTATGGGGATTGGTTAATATGTCTTAACTTATTTTATCTTGAATGGTAAGAAGTGATCTTATTTATATTTATAAGGTTATCCACGGAATCGATTGGGTAAAAGCCTCTTGTTTTTTTGTGTTGTGTTATGAAGCCAGTAAGATGAGAGGACACACATGTAAAAATTGGAAAAGACAGGCTAGAATCCATTTAAGACAGTTTTATTTTCTAACGGGATGATTGGTTTATGGAAATCAGTTGCACTAGGAAGTAATGAAAATAGGAACTTGCAAAGAGTGGAAGAGAGAAATCGATGGTTATATGGAAAAAAATAATGCGTTTAAATTTTTACTTATTTCAAGGACAGTCTTGAAGGACCAATTGGTCCCTTTTCACTCTCCAACAAGAAGATACAAACTAACAGGATCAGATACTAAAGATAATGAATGACACAATAACCAATCCACAGTTAATGGTGCTATGAGTAAGTCGTACAGCTACAGTACGGAAAGTGTTTTTTTTTTATATATACATACAAACTAATTTATCCTATATATTTACTAGTGAGAAGAAATCTGTACGTTAAACAGGGAAAATAAAAAACTGACATAATATAGATCGCAATGATATACATGCAGAATTTCCGTATTGTATTATTTTAAATTAATTTCATTCTATATGTCGTTTTTGTTATTTCTTAGATCATCCAACTTCCCCAAAACACATCAGAGTGAGAAAGGTCGACGGGCGAAGTGTGACCCTAGAGTGGGAGGAGCCTGCATCTGGAAATAGTCCAATCAAAAAGTATATTATAAATTACAAAAAGGAAGGTGGTAAGGTTTCTGGTATTGTACGTTAATTGTTTAAAACATAAGCACTATATATATCTAATATACATCACATATACATTTAATATATATTACAGTGTTTATACCCTGAACGAGATGCTAAACTTTAGCAAATTATTTTTTATGTTTGATTATAAAAATATCTGTTTCATTTTTTTATTATGCTTATTATATAATATTTTTGATTAATTATTCATATACGGATTTTACGAATTTATAAAACAGATTTACAAAGCAGTGTTATTTTTATCTCTTTGTCCTACTTGAAGCTTGTAACAACACTGTGACGTCATACAAATAATAACGCCACCTGGTAATTAAAGAGCTTGTTTGTTTTCATAAGCATGTGTAATGTAATGACGTATATAAGTTTGCGAACGGAACGACCAATAATTATTTCTACGGAGAAAAAAGTAAAAGATAAAAACATCCTAATTTAATAATTATATATTAATTATATAAAACTGTAATTCTAATTATTATGTGAAATACAGATAGGACATAAAAATATGAGAATAAGGAATATCAAAATAGCATATATTCAGGTAACGAGGACAAAAGTGACAAATTGTGTGTAAGCCGAAGTTCAGTTTAATAATAGTATTAACAATCCAGTGTAATTAGAACTTTATTCTTCAACGTATTGATGAAACAGGAAACAGACCGTTGGAAGTAGTAGTCCAAGGTGACCAGAGAGACGTCACTATCAGGGATCTTGATCCAATGACAACGTACCTATTCACTTTATTTGCTGAAAATGCCATCGGACGAAGTTCGCCAAGTGCTAATATGTCAGTTACAACAGAAGAGGAAGGTAAATCAGTAGATTTGTTAAATCTACTGAGTTTAATTGTCATTATGTTTGCTTAACAAATTATTTTGAACAGAACAGTTGTTCCTTTTAACTAAGTTAAAGTAAGTCATAATATATATATATATATATATATTTATAAATTCTGTTATCTTCAAGTGATTTTTTTTTCATGGTTATACAACTCTGGTTAAAGATTTGTAGAAAAATGTTGTATGTGTTTCTTAACTGACTTTTAAACTGAAGACTTTACTAGTTCGGATCTTGGGCAGTTGCTATTTGCTCATTTAGTGTACCCTTTTCAAATCATTTACTAATGTTGTCTACGGTTATACCAGTTTTGGGTTATGTGTGTAGAATAGTTGTTAATATACGTTCAACATAATATTTTCAAACTGTCATCTTGTGTTTTAGGTTTTCATCTAAATTTTACTTTTACGTTTTTTAGTTCCCACCAGTCCTCCTGTCGAAGTAGAGGCTGTACCAGTGAACTCATGTACAGTCAGAGTAACATGGAAGGTATGTTCCCTCTTACAAACACATCTGTTTTATAGATTTTATGGTAGTTTTCGTAAATCGAGAAAAAATATGCGAGTGCTTAGTAAGTGTGAAGTAGGCCTAAATAACATGAGCTAAATGCCTATACCTAAAATAACATAACTTGCACAAGTTACGCTTCGTAATATTTATTTACTCAATGTGATAATAATGTTTATTTACTCTATGGGATAATTTGATAACCACCAGATTTTAAGGAACTTCTCTAATATCAACCACGAATACCAGTATTTGATTCAGTTTAAAATGTATCCAAAAAATAAGCTAAAGATATATGTCAAAACGAGTTTATGATGAATAGAAAATTATTTTAAATTAATCATAAATAAAAGGAATATTATAACTTAGTAATAAATAAATGGAATATTACAAATTAATTATAAATAGACAAGGTATAAATTAATGACACATAGAAGGTATTTTATAAACAAGATATAAATTAATGACACATAGAAGGTATTTTATAAACAAGATATAAATTAATGCACACAGAAGGTATTTTATAAACAAGATATAAATTAATGATACATAGAAGGTATTTTATAAACAATATATAAATTAATGACACATAGAAGGTATTTTATAAACAAGATATAAATTAATGACACATAGAAGATATTTTATAAACAAGATATAAGTT
>NW_013665945.1:509184-517207 GCF_000517525.1 Limulus polyphemus | reverse complement strand
CAAGATATAAATTAATGATACATAGAAGTTATTTTATAAACAAGATATAAGTTAATGATACATAGAAGGTATTTTATAAACAATATATAAATTAATGACACATAGAAGGTATTTTATAAACAAGATATAAATTAATGACACATAGAAGATATTTTATAAACAAGATATAAGTTAATGATACATAGAAGGTATTTTATAAACAATATATAAATTAATGACACATAGAAAGTATTTTATAAACAAGATATAAATTAATGACATATAAAAAGTATTTTATAAACGACTGAACTTCTACTTGGGTCTTTTTGTTTAAGCTAACGAATGAGTTTTCAATGCTTTACTTTTTTAATTCATCCGTTATAATTTTCTATTTAAGCGGCTGTTTCAGTTACATCAAAGCATAGTTGACTTGAAAAGAACGAAGCAATGGCACTGTCAATAGGTTTATAGAAATGTTTATTTTAAGAGACATGGAAAAATAACTTCTACAAAAGAACACAATTGAATAGTATAGTCTGTCAGTAAGTTACATTTATTCTCCTAGATTCGCTTACATACACACACATACCTATATTTATCATGTTTTAAACTCTTATTTAAAAAAAAAGAACAACAACATGAATTATGACTTTGCTAAAAAAAAAATTCTATTTTGCCAACTTTTCCATAAATTAAACGTCTATTTTTTTCAGAGCCCTCTATCTACAGAATACTTCAGCATTATCAAAGGATACTATATCGGCTACAAAGTTGAAGTAAGTGATAAGAACTTCATCTACAAATCTGTGGAAGCTCCTGGCCGTATTAAGCCGAACGAGTACGAACTAAGAAATCTTCTTCCAGGAACAAGCTACATTATAGTGGTCCAGGCTTTTAACGATAAAGGAGTGGGCCCTGCTTCTAAGGAGACTAATGTTAAAACCCCACAGTTCGGTGTGAATAATTTTCATGCAGTTTGATATGTAGTCTAGTTCTTAATAAGGAATTATTTAGTACTCGGTCTGTGTCCATGCTTATATAATAATGAAATAATTGTATTATAAAATTGAATGTTGAGCATATCACAGTATATTTTTATGTCAAAGTATAAATCATAAGTCAGAGCCATATATTTTTCGCCATTAATGCTTACACACTGGCAGCTGCTTAAGAAAGGGGATAATTACATTTGAAACCGTAGCACCAGTTTAAAATATTTGATTTTCAAAATAACAAAACTAAGTTCGAAGAAACTAAAACTTATTAAATTATTTAATCTGAAAACTAAATTATACCTAATTAATGACCTACAACTAGTGAAAGACTATATATTGTGTAACACATTAGTACTAAAACATCTCAATACTATTTTTTACTATTAAGATGCACCTGATCCTCCGAGACTGAGTCTATCATCCACCTCATTTTCGTCAATTGAAGTTTCATGGAGGACCTCTAATCGGAAAAATCAACCAATATCAGGTATTTGTTCTTTTTAGAGCTTAATTTAGTCTAGTGGTTAGCATGTAGGGCTTCGGATGGAGGTCCTGGGGTTCGAAATGCTGCTGAATACGTTCCACACTCTCATCTGTAGGCGTGTTATAAAAGTGAAAATCAATTATTCGGTTCAAAGATCCAGAAAAGATAACATAAACACCTTAACGCTTGTGTCTGTTTGTTTGTTTTAGAGCAAAGCCACATTCCTGTGTCCACTGCGGGTAGTCGAACCGCAGATTTTAGCGTTGTAAGTCCGTAAACTTCCCGCTGTCCCACAGGGAGATCCTGACGCTTGAGAAGATTTGTCGATGAACATTTCAACTACCAAAAAGAAAGTGAAATGAAATTTCTAAGAGTTTAAATATAAGATCACTTGCTCTGAAAAGGATGTATTGTTTTAAGTTTTTTAAATGGTTTAAAAGTAGAAACAAAATTATTTTTTCTGAATACATTGGCAATTTGGCTAGTTATACCTTGTATATATGCTAACATTACTGCACTGTTAACTTTATTATCATAGACACTGTTTAATCTAGTACATTGCTGGATAAAAATTGGATTATATTTTTTGTAGCGTACGTTCAATGATATAAACATTATAACGTCTGTCGTTAGCAATGCTTTTTATATAATTCAATTCGTTTTCCAAATTAGTAGAATCAGAATAAATTTTAAATGCTCTGTTTATATAAGTATGAAAAGGTGTTAGTGTTTGAGAAAATGAATGACATGATCTTTGATGTGGCGGCATGGAGACTGAATATGGTTTCCCCAAAACAGTTGTGAAAATTGTTCCATTATTATTTCTTTTAAAAATACGTCTAAAAAAAATAAACATTTATCTTGTTCAGTCTCATACGTAAACTGAATAGACTTAGTAGGATCAATATTGTTTAGATAATCAACAAATGTTTTTAACTCAAAATCTCCATGCCGTCAAACCAAGAACGTGTTATCAACAAATCTAATTGAACACTCAGGTTTTAAAAGAACATTAAGAGCAATACTATCCATATAAAGGTCACATAGGAATTGAGAAAGAAGTGAACCCTTGGCTAATCCAATATTCTGTTCATAATACTTTTCATTAAATTTGAGAAAATAATTTACAACACACATTCCAGTTAAATTAATAATTTCAACAATTTCGATTGGAGAAATGGTGGCTTGAACTAATCTATCATCAAAACAATTAATAGCATTGACCAAATAAAATTTCATTATGCATTTTAAACGTTTATCTTGTTTTTAATTTTAAAATGTTATACTCTTTTATCATGGGAATTTTATTTGTAATTTGTGGTCTTGATACCTCAGAATAATACAGATAACAATGAATCAACTTTTACACGTTGAACCCAAGAGGCAATGTTGATTTTCTGTAGGTTTCATTCTACATTACCGTCAACAGCCACGTGATTGGGTTCAGATTCAGATCCTTGGAGACAAAACCAGTTACTCTCTTCAGGGCTTGAACTGTGGAACCGGCTACCAGATGTACGTCATCGCTTTTAATAGCATGGGAAGAAGCGATCCCAGTGATGTAATTTCAGGGGTCACCAATGGTTCTGGTGAGTTTCAATATAGATGCACATTTGATTTTTAACCATTTCGATTAAGATATCTATAGATTTGACATTCAAGTATTTAATGACATGTAATGATATCTATTCTGATAAAAGAGCCATCACACAGGATCACAAATAAAAAGTGCAATGAATTTCTAAAAATCTCAAACCTCGAGCGCTTTTGAATAGTTGACTATTTTTCTGCAGGAGAATAAAGGGTAGAATAAGCTCGTACGTCATAGTCGTAGTGTAAAATTAACAATCTAGGATTCTATTTCAGGTCAAGCCTAGTAAACTGTGACATTATCAACCAAGCCAACTACTACAAAGCGAGCCAGTGTTGTTCTTTGGCTCATAAACAACTGAAAGATGAATCCGTGTAGGTGTATGAAATGAAAGTTAATTAATATAGCATTTTCTTAATATGCATTAAAATGTTACTCCTGAAATATTACCCATTAAATCTAATGTTTATACAGAGATTGAATACATTATATTAAAATGATTTTGGAGCGTCACCATGTCGCCATGTTTGGTCATGCTAGATCAGATGACTGTGCATCTTGACAATAGTTTACATTGTCGTTTCTTTTGCAGAAGGCTCTGTCGTAAAGTGGTCGTGTTCAAACAACACAACTCTTCCATTTTGACTTTCGTTAATCTATCTAGTTAGTGTACAAGGACAACGGTTTCTTAGCTCCTGTTTCAACAGTCCGATCTCATAGAAATCCATAGGCACTGTGTGTGGGTACTTAACCAGTGTGTCTTTGAATAGAATAGCATCAATACCCATTTCATTTTCTAGTTGTTTGAGATAACTGATGGTTGAACAGGAGGTATGACTGGAAGGCTTAATTTAGTGAACCCATACCCTGTTGACCTCGTTTCTAAATGGATATCCTTCCTGGTTGTGTTGCACACTGTTAACTGGGGCATATAGACGACTTTTGCTACTGATCTTTGTGTTCTAGGATTCTTATCTGTTACGAAATACCACACTTTGCTTACCATGGCTGGATTACGATTTACAGCAGGCCTCTTTATGGATAGTCATGATACCCCAAATTGATCCATAATCCTTTGTTTTACAATTCCAATAAGTGTGTAATCAAGGACAGTACTATTTTTCTGCTACTTCCTTAGTTAAGATGTTTTCAAAGTTACTGTTTTTTTTTCAGGATTCTTAACTTGAATGCGAGGAGTCGCTCAAATAACAATTTAACTTTCCCGGTTTTGAGAACGTTTGAGATATAGAATCACTAATTAGCAATTAACTGACTTTCATGAAGGGGAGATAGCACGTTTTGTCCAGAAATAGAAAGCTATATTTCCCGTCGGCGAATCGGATAAGTGTCTGGGCAGACTTGCCCTCACGCTCAACTCGCAGTGAACCCAGATCTTGTATGTGAGGTGTATTTCAGTGCAAACTTGAATTTGTTTGCGTATTGAGGTCATTGTGTAAAAAGCTAAGTTTGTTCCTATAAGGGAGATGTTTTTAAACGAAGGATTAGAAGGTTTGGAAGAGTTATTGTAACGGATTTGACGGTGTAACATAGTAAGACACATTGTTAACCTTTTATTATTTTGATTTCTTAACTTGGGTGGGTTGACTGACCTTTTTAATTCCTTATTATAACTTTAATTTTTACTCAGAGAGGAGAACTGTTTGCTTAAACTTTAGATAGAGATGTCTAAGTATTTATATTCTTCTATATTTTGTTTAGGTTTTGCTAATATTTTGAACTGTAGTATATACTCAATATTGGGTTTTGTTTAAACGTAACTATTAATTTTCACTTCAAGTTTAGGGTTTAATTTAATTTACGGGGCAGATCGAATAAATTCTCCACCATACTGTTATCAGTTCGACAGGCGTCACTGAATGCTTGCCCTAGTTGTTGTTGTTTTGCATCTGTCAGTGTAAAGTCATTCTTCTAGGAGATCCCAGTTGTAGACTGGACAATTCAATAAACTCGGTACTCTGTAGTCCAGTATTCTCCGAAGTTCCAGTTAGTGGGCCTACCGGACTGCTCTGCGGGAAAACCATTTTGCAAGGGAAATGTCACAAGTACAAGGGATATCCCCGTCTTGGAAAAATCTAAATTTCCGACTTGAACATATTCTTATTATCTATGATATATGTGTGTGACTATTTTGCGTCGGAGAAAACTTTTACATAATTTCCCCAAGTGCAACCAATTTTCTGTTGCGTCACACTACCTACGAAACACTAGATAATGCCAAAATGTTGTTCTGATACATTCCCGCTCCACCGTGACTTTATATCGGCTGTAGGTGGCACATGACTTGCTGACTTGCTTATTCAAAATCATTTTAATATAGCGTACTCAACACTATGTAGAAACACCAGGGAATTAATAGTTTCAATTCCAACACAACCTCAATCATTATCATGAACTGTTTTCAGCCCCCGTGGCGCCTAACCAACACCTTCTAGTAAGTGTCAATTCCACAAGCATGGTTTTCCACTTAAAAGCCTGGTCTGACGGCGGCTGTCCGATACATCATTTTATCCTTCAGTATAAACCACTGGGTCACACAGAGTGGATCTTGGTGAGTTCAGAACTGTATCCTGAACAAGAAACGGTCATCATTAGCATGCTGATTCCCGGAAGTTGGTATCTGGTCTTGATGTCCGCTATAAATACTGCAGGTATCACAGAAGCCGAATACAGGATAGCTACGCTCACGGTTTCTGGAGGTAAGGCCTAATATTGGATTCTACTTTAAGGGTAATTACTTGATATAATTGTTCGGATCTATAACGTTATAAATGATTTATCTATAAAGCTACAGCGTTAATATCCATAATTATGATGGTTAAAGAATTACAAGTATAGAAATTAATAATAGCAGTACGTAAATTAATTACCCATTCTCCCAAAAGGAACAATAATTTTCGACTTATCTAATATTTGTAAGTTCTATCATCTTTATATTGTATTAGCATTATTTTGTCTCAAAACGTAAGTAGGACTCTGTAGTAGCAGTGTATCATTAAATCAGGATTAAGGTTTAAATTTAAATCGCTTTTTGTTAATTAAACGTCATCAATGTTATCTGAGAGAATTCGATTTTAAAACTAAAGAATTTAAAATGTAGCTTTATTAGGTCATAGGGCACTTAATAATCTCTAGCGTATTTCTATTTCTACGGATATTGTTAAAATCAGACCATATGTTGTCTAGCAACTGTAGTACCAGAGACAACTTCTAAACAGAGTGAAAGAAGTAGATACCGCAGCTTGTATGTTATCATTCCTGTCTGTTGTGCTGCTGTCGTGTTGACCGCTGTGACACTGTCTGTCTTTCTGGTAGTCTGCCGGCGACGATCCTCCTCCTCATCTAACATATACGAAGGTGCGTAATGCCTACTTAATGATAATCAGAAAATGCCAATGTAGTTTTATTTTTATCAAACTAACCACTCATACGTCACAATACTTCACACATTTACTATACTTTAACCTGAATAAAACCTAAAAAAAAGACGATTATATGATGTTTATATTATTCTTATTTTAATAGCAAATATTGTAAGGAAAACTAAGTTTATATTAAAACAATCGGGTAGTTACAAAACGCCAAAGAAATAAGGTTCATTAGGCCTGTTATGTGTGAAGAAAAATCAGAATATTAATATCCACTGACGTTCAGCTCATTGTGGTCGCCTTTTCTTTTAAACCGAACAATGTTAATTTATTGTTGTATATTATGCCCATTTGTAAATATAGTAACCGTGAGTTTCACAATAATTATGGGGGAAGAAGTAAAGTTTAAAATAAACTTCGTGACTTGTGACAGACACAGGTAGGATGGATATTCCATTTTCATATCTTTGATTTGAAATCCTTCAATGAATAATACAAAGGAATAGAATATCGAGAGAGAAAAAGCGTCTCGCACATGAAATGAAAATAAACAAACAGAGAGACTGAGAAATAAAAATATAGCTATAACTTATTTAATTGCTTTTGATTTCAGGGGTTCGGCATAGTGAAGATCCAAAAAACGAAACTTTAGTAATGACAGAACTGGAAAAACAATGTGGAGACATAGGAGAACCCACCTACTTTCCCTCACCTTATGCGATGACGAAAGTTCCCGTTCTACCCAGAGAGGTCGCTATCAGAGAAGGAGAAGGTTTTCACGGATCCACCAGAGGGTCGGGAAATAACTACGATGTTCCTCAGCCTGTAAGATCATCCCTAATATAATGTTTTAAATTATACTCGGCTATAATTTCAACCACGAGGTGGTGTAAAAATGAACTGTTCGCATGTCATTGCTGCAGAAAATCCCGCTCCGCACTTTATAACCGTGGGTGCGTTATAAAAAAGACAGTCAAAGCCCACTATACGATTATAGTAGTCCAGGAGTTGACAGTGGGTGCTTTTGACTCAGCTGGCTTCCCTCTTGTTTGTCAGTTCAAATTTAGGGACGGCTAGTGTAGATAGCTGTTGTGTAGCTTTGGGCGAATTTCGAAAACAATCCAACAAGCACTACCGCTGACATACTCATTTGTCAAAATGCACCTGTACGTTTTTCTGTATTTTGAGTATCGAAATATACACAGAAGTTTCCATAAATAGTTCAGGCCTGTACACAGAACGTTTGAAAGGGGGAGCCAACACATAGTGTGCGAAGCACAATCAGCATGCATGCAAAGCATGCTAATGCTACGGTGGTCTGGGGGGGGGGGCATGCCCCTAGAAAATATGTAAAAAAGTAGGTGCTATGTGTTACGTATTACAATTTTGAATGGTCTGAAATCGAGCTAAATGATAATTTAAATTTATTAGTTAAATAAATGTCGATATATATCCAATTTATAATATTTGCCAACAATATTGATACACACAGTTTTAATTTTTTAATACAAATATATTTTAATACACAAACAATAATACAATGTACAATAACGGTTATTACAAATAGTTATTACAAACAATGATTTAT
>NW_013665945.1:505215-508781 GCF_000517525.1 Limulus polyphemus | reverse complement strand
TCAATATATCTGAAGTTTCCGATTAATAAGCGTTAATCACAGTTATAGCTTACGAAGTTTATAGCACACCAATTATATCAACCTAATAATAGATAATGTTTTTAGGCTTGTTTCGTTGGTTATATTTACAGGCGTGTGGAGAGTTTCTCTAAAATTCAGATTACGTAACGATACAAAGCTACACTAGCGTTTACGTACACACACACATATATTGTTGATTCTTACACTCAATAATCTTCTACAACTTTAGAGAATAGGTGGTAGACTCGCAATACATATTTAACAGTATACATTATGTACATTTCTAAATATAAATTTAATTTAAACAAACATCCATATTAAAATAAATATAGAATAATAAATCCGTCGCATATGATATTAAATCTGGAAGCAACTTTACATGAAATATATCTTAAACAATTGCATGATTGTTCACTTAAACTGCATAAATATCTATTGAAAAGTCAACGAGTCATCATTCTGTTGTAACACTGCACGGGGAGATAGACTTAAATTACCATAAATATGTATGTTTTATTAAAGTAAAGTTCTGTACTATCTGCATGCAGAGTAGTTAGTAATTGTTAAATTATATTAGTAATTTAAACAACTCTGCGACTATTTCACGCCAAAAAATGCTAATGCTTCATCAGAAGAATGTAATAATAATAATCCCTGTAGACTCCCACTGGAGCATAGGGCCCCAACAACACATCGCCGACAGAAGTTGTTGTGGTAGTTTTTTAGCCGGTTGGTTTTTACGGGGCGGAGTTGCTAGCCCCGCGTCCAACCCTTCTCCTTTCTCATCCTGTACTTAGGACCAAGCAAAGATGGTGGCATACCTGCCGAGGAACGAACCCGGTACCTTTGGATTAGAAATCCAATGCGCTATAGGGACACCAGAAGAATGTAAACAATGTAGAAAACATTAAATACCATAGGTATCTGCGCTATAATTATATAAGCATATTAATTTTTAAATCACAAAAATAGGGGATTCAGCTTAACCCCTATGTACGTGCGTTTAGTTTAAACAATGATTATATTTAAGCTTTATCGCTCAAACAGCGATCACAACGAAATTTTATCGCTCAAGTAATGGTTACAATTAAGCTTTATCACTTAACCAATGATTACAATTAAGTTTAACACCAAAAATATGGTTATGGTTAAGCTTTAATGCATAGAAAATTATTACAGTTAAGCATTATCGATCAAACAGTGATTACAATTAAGCTTTATCGCCCAAGCAATGGTTACAGTTAAGCTTTATCGCCCAACCAATGGTTACAGTTAAGCTTTATCGCCCAAGCAATGGTTACAGTTAAGTTTTATCGCTCAAATAATTGTTGCAGTTAAGCTTTATCGTTCAAATAGTGATCAAATTAAGCTTTATCGCTCAAAGAATTTTAGAATTAAGTTTTATCGCTCAAACGATGAATATAATTAAGCCTTATCGTCCAAATAGTGGTTACAGTTAAGCTTTAACGCTCAAATGTGGTCATATCTAAGTTTTATAGCTCAAAGAATAATTATATTTGAGCTGTATCACTCAAAAAATGGTTACAGTTAAGCTTTATCACTCAATCAATGTTTACAATTAAGCTTTATCGCTGAAACAATAATTAAATTTAGCTTTATTGCTTAAACGATGGTTACAATTAAGCTTTGTAGTCGTCCTTGAAACATATTTCATGTATGTAATGTTTATAAGCATGAAAGACTAGAGTAACGGAAAAGTGTTTTCTGCAGATTCAATAAATCGATTTCAAGATAATAAAATAATTTGTGTTTCTGTACAAGGTAGCTTGAAAAGAACAGTCATCGATTTTTTCTTGTTGCTTAAGTCGGTAATGTAAATATAGGAGCATCATGCCTCTTTTTGCTTAATTATACAAGAAAAACCTGTTGATGAGTGTTACTTTATGAAAGTTAGGCTTATTAATTGTAAAACCAATGGAAAAATGAACCTGCTTCCAAAAGTCAACATTCTAAAGAGCTTATAAAACACCCCCCCCCCCCAGTGGCACAGCGGTTTGTTTGCGTACTTACAACGCTAGAAACCGGGTTTCGATACCCGTGGTAGGCAGAGCACAGATAGTCTATTGTGTAGCTTTGTGCTTAATTACAAACAAACAAAAAAAGCTGATACAAAATGCATGATACAACATTACCGAAATTTATTGTTTTATAACTAACTAAATTAAATGTTCATCTTATACATTGAATTTATACATTTTTATAGCGAGGAATAAACCTAGTTATTAAATTAGAAAACAAGAGGGAACCCTCAATAGTCACGGCTGTAATTAGATTTAAAATCGGTCAAGAGATGGAGCTATGAACTAAAAGTTTGTACTCGAAAAAACTCCGAGCCATTCTATGAGCCGCTTTGCCGCGCTAAAAATCATGAATAAAATATCACCATTAATAAGATGTAGTTGATTACATAATTACAAAACTTGTTTGTATTACAATTATGGAAATATTTTCAGCAAACAGGATTGTTCATCCCAAAATTAAGTAAAAAGATGTGATAATAAACGATAAGTGTTAAGGCGTAACACGACTAGTTTCTTCTCGTACAAACAGTAATAACTTTCTTGTTTTTATGAATAAACCCTGCTTTTTTTGATACGCTTGTCTTCTACTCAGTCCAACTAATATTCAAGTATTTTTGTTTCTCATTACAAATCTTGCTCATCTGGAAAATGACTGTGGATTTTACGTTTATTTCAGAGAAGAAGCAGATTTAAAATGGCATCTGAACATGGACAGGATGCAAGAATAGGAAGCGATGCAAGTTCGGATTATGGTGAATTTATTATCATTATTCTCGAGCATATTTTACCTTTAAAAATCTGTATTTTACATCACATTGTTTAGTTACATTTAAGACTATACATTCCGTATAACAGTTCCAACCGGGTAAAAACCAGCCAGTTTAGCTGTATTAGTATTTCATTATTTCGTTAGAAGATCATTTTGAGTATGATGAATATGCTAGAAGATCATTTTGAAGAACACTTGTTCGTTAGAAGATCATGTGTACATGAGATCATTTTGAAGGTCATATGTTCATTAAAAAATCATTTGAGAGTCACGAGTTCGTTAGAAGGTAATTTTGAAAATAGTGTTCATTAGAGGATAATATTAACAGTCATGAGTCTTCCCATAAAATTCACGAGGTTTTGATTAATTGCGTAAATTTTTAAGTTCGTCATGTAAACTTAGTGTCGTGTTTTAGAGTAATCACATAATAAAAATTTTATAACTACCTTACACTTTCATATTTAATTAATTTTTCCAAATACACTAACTCGATAGTTCATAAAAATAGTATCACAGATATATGCGTGTTACCACTTATTTATATATTCTGTATATAATACATTACAATTAACGTAGAAGCATAATAACGATAACTTTGTCTGGTTCTTTCAGTATCTTCTGACTTTGATTGAAACATGCGAGATATCTCTCGATAGCTTCGGTACTATCAAAGGCGCCATCTATAATAATGTTTATACCTCTAGATTCCAGTGGCGTAGCAAGGGTTCTCAGCA
>NW_013665945.1:503179-504261 GCF_000517525.1 Limulus polyphemus | reverse complement strand
AAATAAAGTTATAACTGCAATTAGACCTAAAGTCTAGTACATTAGTTGGTGTAAGACATGATTTACAATCAGCCAATACAATTACAAATCACTACATTAGGCCTATAATGTTTACTAGATCTAGATCTAGGCCTTGCCTCTTGCATATATTGCCAATTTTGCACACCAGTTAATATGTTACATCAATCTCGTATTTTCTTTTTGTTTAACATACACTTACTTGTACGTTGTACTCTAGGACTTGTATTTGTTCTACAGATGAATGATGGAATAGTGTAATTTACTTCTGCACGTCAATTCGGTCTCACTGTATTTCAGTAGGCGGCTTTTAAAAGTTAAAACTGCAAGCGTAATACACACAAATAATGTAACACTGTGTCGTATTTACTTAACGCAGGGCAGTTGCGCTATATCCTAGGGGAGAGCATAATTATTAATTAATAGGTATTATAGGCCAGAGGAAATTTTGCGCCCCTTCACACCTGCGCCAGGGGACCACTGCCCCCCTCTTGTTACGCCACTGCTCTAGATATCAGATAAAACATGACGTCTCAACAAATGAAAAATATATATACGATTTATTCTATATGAAGGATAATAAGGTGAAAAACAACTGATATTAATTTTACTCGGTGTACTTGAGAAAAATAGAGGTTAATTTATTATCATCAACATCATTTTCGTAAAATATTAAGATTGTTCAATAATGACAAATTTAATTACCATTGCATCCATCTTAAAAATGTGTCAACTGAAGCTGTAAACTTTTTAACATATTTGCTGTAATAAATTGACTGCTAAACTCATTTAATTGAGCTGTGGCTCCTAATCTATTAATTAGAATTTTATTTTATACATAAACTTACTTTTTATCTCGTCCCTCGGTGGGTCAGTGGTATTTTTAGAGACTTACAATGCTAAAAGTCTGGGATTTTATTCCTTATGGCGGACTGAGTGCATTTAGTCCGTTGTGTGGCTTTGGGTGCAGTAAACGCATGGATAACCAGAAATTGCATATATGTTAAACGATCGTGCGAACACAATGATAAAGTAAAGACAAGTAAAGAAAAAAACTTTTCAAA
>NW_013665945.1:485552-502591 GCF_000517525.1 Limulus polyphemus | reverse complement strand
CACCGTGTAGTAGAATGTTAACTCACAAAAATAGGATAAATTAAACTCAATTGTGATTGAATAATTATATATATTTCTATATGTTAATTCTTGCCTGTACTATTATTTAGGTATGATGCAAGTGTCATCCCTATTATCTTGTTTGCATTGTTTTTGAATGATTGATATTAGTCATCCCTACATTTACTTCCTTTTATGGAACGTTTTTCTTTACTTGTTTGCTTGTGTTTTTTTTAATGCAGTGTTTCAATAGACATAGGAAGGTAGTATTTATAACTAAGTTCTAAATATAATGAGTTTCCAACTGCAATATTTATTATTTATCTATGATTAATTGGTAATTTCCGTTTCCCCCTGCACTTAAGATTTTTAATTAAAGGAACACCAAATTTCGATAAGAAAGTTAACTTCAAAGGGTAATGATAACATCGCTTACACTAGAATTATGATTTTTTTAAATTACTACTAGTTAATAATACTTATAAAAGCGGATACTCCGTTTGAAACTATGTCTGTGAAATTGGTTAACACCGTTGTTTTGGTGCTACTAGTTAATAATACTTATAAAAGCGGGTACTCTGTTTGAAACTATGTCTGTGAAATTGGTTAACACCATTGTTTTGGTGCTACTAGTTAATAATATTTATAAAAGCGGGTACTCCGTTTGAAACTATGTCTGTGAAATTGGTTGACACCATTGTTTTAGTGCTACTAGTTAATAATACTTATAAAAGCGGGTACTCTGTTTGAAACTATGTCTGTAAAATTGGTTGACACCATTGTTTTGGTGCTACTAGTTAATAATACTTATAAAAGCGGGTACTCCGTTTGAAACTATGTCTGTGAAATTGGTTGACACCATTGTTTTAGTGCTACTAGTTAATAATACTTATAAAAGCGGGTACTCTGTTTGAAACTATGTCTGTGAAATTGGTTGACACCATTGTTTTGGTGCTACTAGTTAATGATATTTATAAAAGCAGTTACTCCGTTTGAAACTATGTCTGTGAAATTGGTTGACACCATTGTTTTAGTGCTACTAGTTAATAATACTTATAAAAGCGGGTACTCTGTTTGAAACTATGTCTGTAAAATTGGTTGACACCATTGTTTTGGTGCTACTAGTTAATAATACTTATAAAAGCGGGTACTCCGTTTGAAACTATGTCTGTGAAATTGGTTGATACAACTGTTTTGGTGCTACTAGTTAATAATTGTTTTGGTTTTTGAGTTATGTAAGAAAAAGGAAGCACAAGAAAGAAAAACAAGAAATTCAAACTTTTTGCTATGATATTTATAGATATTCCCAGAACTTGTGACACATTCATTACATTATAGAAGGAAATACTGTATGGTATTTTAAAGTTCTGATGACCTATTGAGGAGATATTTAAAATGCCGTTTCAATGAACAATCCAGTCATTTCTACATAGGCAGTGTTGCCGCCTGCCTGATAGTAATATTGTGGCAATCGGTTATCAATCGTTTTCATGGTAAATAGTTTATAGATCACCTAAGTATAATTATTAATTAGCTACTAATCTTCCTGTTATTTTTAGGACCTCTAAGTTCATACCCAATATTGGATGTTTTCAAATATATTTTATCTTTAAACCTGAAACCTGTTGTAACTTGTTTTAAAGTTTAGAAACAACTCTTTAACTTCAAGTGTAGATAAGCTCTATGAAAGAGTTTACACAATTGATTTTTCACGTTTAGTACATGTTTGTAGTATATGAAAATACTGTTGAGAGACATTCTTTAGGGAAGTTTCATATTAATTATTAAATATTTTTTTACTTTACCGAATAAGTCTTTCTTGTATGATGTTGTCAGCCATCTTATTTGGAAAGCTATTTTTGTTTAAAACATTTTAATCTTTTTGAAACTTCATAAAGATGTAAATGTATATCCATTGTCTTATCCGTAAGTATTACAATAGGTGGCGTAAGCGTTTATTGTACAGTGTTTGACAGATGTAATATTATATGTATCTATTTATAATATATTAGATACATTACGTTACCGGAGGGCATTCTCATTGATTTTTTTAAGACTATTAACCAGTTATAATGTAAACGTTTTGAAACCTATGATAAACAAACTGTTAATCTTGCTATACACAAGTTATGAAACAATAACTTAAAAGCTATTTTATTGTAGATGGCACTGCAGAGCACAGCGAAGGGTACGAGCAGCCTCGCAAACAAACGAGATCAAGAACTATGGACCCAGCTCTCCATAGTTCCACCAGGTGGTTCACACCACAGCAAGGCACTCGGTAAGTCTTAAAATAACTTAAAATAACAAATATTATACAGTTGATTATTTTTATTCACATCTGGAATTAATTTACCAACGTAATTGCTGAGCGAAATTCGCGCGATTGCTCCATTTGCGCATCATGTTAGCTAACGAAATTATTAGATTATTTAAGATTGTTTAAATAATGCCTTACAAAATGTTCGGGCATTTCGAAGTTACCTGTGCATTAAAATTATTACATAAAAGCGTCAAAATAGAGTAATTGGTAGGTGAGAAAACATGTAATTTCATTTTGCTAGTTTAATTGCTTATTTTTCGACCCCCCCCCACCTCGGTTGCTCAACGGCAAGTCTGAAAGCTTATAACACAAAAACTTGGGTTTCGATACCCGTAGTTGGCACTGCACAGATAGCCCATTGTATGGCTTTGTAGTAAAAACAAACGAACAAGCATATTGTTCCATTTGAACTCTGAATATAAATTTAATGCCCGTCATAGCTAAAACATACACAGAAAAAAGCTGGAAATACACTTAGACAGTTTCTGTTATGATAAACTTGTAAAAAGCGTTTAAACATTATGTGAATAAACGAGTGTTTTATACAGATACCTTTGGTTTAGGTTTGTTTGTTGTTAAGCAGAAAGCTATACAATGTTTCACACACAACAGGCATCGCAACCCGATTTTTAGCGTCGTAAGCCAGCAGACTTATCGCTGAGCCACTGAGGGTCATACAAATATATATTTTTTGCCCTAGTCTAAAGAGTTATAATAAGTTGTTCTACTTCCGCATAGATTTTGATTCGCGATTAAATTTTATACTTAAAATAATTCTTCTCAGTAAGCATTCAAAGACAAAGTATCAGTATTATAAGTATAATTTATGGAGTAATCATTTTAAATACATTATATTTTATTCAATCATAAAACTCGACTTCAGTTTTATTTTCAAACAGCTCAAACACTTGGTTGCTTAAAATGTTAATTACCTTTGCAAAGTATTTAAAAACGTTTTAGAAGATGTCATTTTAAATACATTTCTTTGTCGTCATTCTTAGCTGATTTATTTTAAGTTTTTAAGACTTGCATGAAGCAGTGAAATGACTAATTTTTGTTTGTAACGTTTTCTTCTACAACCTCACTTCAGACATTTTGTTTGAATGGCGTTTTTGTTTTATAACAATTATTAAGTACTTATAAATGTGACGTAAAACGTAAAGCACTTTTAAATTTAGAAAATAAAAAAAACACTTATATCATAATCATTTCCATTACAGAATATTTATATCTTGAAGATCAATGTTGAAACATACTGTGATGAACCTTCGTGTATTAAACTTTTTATTCTTTTAGAAAAAGAAAAATATTTTTTTTTTCCTTTACTGATCACAATATTAGAATTCTCTGCTTTAAATATTATCATTTAAATATCTTTATCTACTTTCATTTTTTTATATACGATTTTTTTTGTTTTGAAGTACTTTATTGCCAAAAAAATCTTAAAGTCAAACAATCAAACAAAATGCTTGAAAGTGGGGGTTATTTTGTGCAGCAGTGACTGCTGTTCCAGTCAAGACGCCACCTATAGTCCAATTCATCTAGCCTTTTCTTCAGCTGCTACTGACAGCTATGAACCTTCGGACACAGAATGTGATCGGGATCTTTCAGAAGGAAAAGAATACTGTAAGTTTTTCGTAATATGCCTTTTACTTATTGAAACTGACATATTTTCCGACATTTAAAGGGCAATATATAAGTGTGAAGTTTGCTTACCTCGCACTTATCTGTCCTACGAAAAAAATGTAAAAAAAAATATATATATAAAATATTAACGCCTGACACTAAATATATTTTATTTTGTAACTTCGAGACAAGATATTAATAAAGTTTACTGACTTTAGCTTGTTATATTTTCGGAGAGGCGGCAGTGAATGTTCAATTTACTGTCCAACTTATAACTTTAAAATTATACGTTGGTCTCCATCATTGTAATGCATCTATTTTCACACCGCCAGAAATAAAGCAAGAGCTTTTGTAATTTTCATGTTTCTTTTTCTATTGTTGAGTTCAAATTTAACTCTGATTTTTATTCTTAGGGAAACCTAAATTGATACACTCATCAGCCATTTATGTCCAGACACCCTTTCTCCAAAGATAAACACGTTCGTCGTGTTGTCATGGTCTCAAGTCTTTCGTCCGAAGCTGTAAAAAATATAATATTACTTGTAATTTAACAATATATAAAAAGTAAGAGTCACGTGATTTGAATATCAACCTGTGTTAGACTTGTTTTGTAATATAGAACACCTGGAAAACTTGACTTGTAATGACAATATCTTTTTCTAAAAAGACCTTGAAATGTATTTATGATAAATATCGGCTCTCAGAAATGTCACTTTAGGTTATCTTTCGGAAGTTGTAAAAATATATACATAAACTTCAAGTACATTCTAATCTTAGACGTTATTTTCAGTAATGAAGTGATCTTCAGTTATGATTTTTGTTCAAAGTAATAATAAATCTGAAAAAATTATATTATTGTACAACAGATGGAGATGGCTTGAAGTAAATTATTTAATAAGTTCTATACCTTTTAACAGTGTGTTCGAATATCAATAATAACGTAATAATGATAATAACTGGAAGTCTTCTATCATAATTAAAATAGAAATGATACGAAAGGCTATCAATATGCCTATCATTCGAGAGTTTTTATAGCCAACTTAATGTTTAGTACTTCATCTTAAACAGACTTCAACGCATTGCATTTCCTACTGTTTAAATGTCATTACTTTATTAGAATTGTCGTTGATTATCCTTTAAACAGCTGTTACAAAGCCTACTATTAATGTATTATGACAAATATAATTTCCGTCATTTTTTCCCATCCTCAAGAACTCTGGATTGATCGAAACGCGTCATCGGCAATGGATATAACAAATACAGCCTGGTTGAAATACTATTATTATACACTCTTCTAATTCTTGAAAATCCTTAACGGACTAGATTAAGAATGTGGTGTGTGAAAATGTAATAGGCCTGATACTGATGTCTTATAACAAGTATAATTGTAATCATTTTTCGCCGGCTTGTAAACGGCTTACATACCACAATTTTCCATTAAACATCACTGACCAATTAAGCACACTAATACAGTTGAAAAGTGAAACTTTATAATAGCTGAAAAATAATTTAATAAACATACAAAATACCGAGTATTCATTTATTTTTACTCACGTTAGAACCTCCCCCCCCAGTGGCTCAGCGGTAATTCTAAAGGCTTATAACGCTAAAAACTGGGTTTCGATACTCGTTGTGTGCGCAGCACATATAGCTTATTGTGTAGGTTTGCGCTTAACAAGCAAACTCACATTATAACAAAGTTCTTTTTACGTTAAAATACACTTCCATGCGCGTTTCTGTTCAGTTGATAGCATGGTCTACCATTTTTAATTGACGGAAAACTTGATGACAATGAAGATTTCTTAAAGTGAGTAAATGAACTTCTTGACATACGAACTGTTCCTCTCACAGTTGAGGTTTCCTCAAATTGAGGTTTATTATTCGGCGGCCCCTTGACTAAACAACTAAAATTTTGTTTGTCTTTCACAGGCAGGGCCAGAACTGGTTAACCTGCGAGTTAACCGCGGAGGACCCGAGATTTGTAAGGAACTCAACTCAGAAAGTAATTTAAGAATAACAGTTGCATATTATTAAACGTGTCCATGACCTCTTGGACCTTCGTCAAAACATTTTAATAATTTTATGTAAGTAAAAAGATTATACTAAATTGTAACAAACAAAATAAAATAATGTTTCGTATAAATTACGGTCGGGTGTGTACAGTGTGTGTATAGGGAGGGGGTATGTGAACCTTTAGATGGTGACTCGTAGGGAGGGTGGGGGGTTTCAAAGGTTACCCTGCTGGATCTGTTCATAGGTGGCGCCTTGTGTTCCAAATGTGTTAATCTTGTATATCTTACAAGTATGCCTTTACGAGCTGGGACTGTGCTGATTTTATATTCCTCATAAGTTGACCTTTCCTGAGCCAAGCAATCCTTTGAGGTTGTTGGCCCTGAGGTAGCTACCCCACCCTTACGTATGCCACTAATAGCACAAAGTCTACTGTTTTCAAACAACATTTTGTGCAATTAATTATATATATATATATATTTTTTAACTACTTATTTACTTAAGTTTAGCAAAATAGATATTATTCTTTTAAATTTTACTGTTTTACCACTGGATTTTTGTTTTTTCCTTAATAAATATATATATATGCGTGTCTCTATGTATATTGCGTTTTGGGTTTCTACGCATAAGATTTGAGTTTTTATAAATTGCTTACTGAATTGATCGCTATTACCAGTTTTAATACATACACTGATGTTCTATGTGATTAATGGGGGTACCCATTAAGGAATCAAGAATTACATAAAGGAAATGTTAGATAACATTCTTCTTCTTTCTTTTGTTATTAAATCCTTAATGATCCCATTACATACTAATTGCATACCTTTATTTGTGTAAGATAGTAATTGACTCATTTAACTGATTAAGTACTTATGTCTTTAAATTCATAGCTAAAAAGTCTATAAAAAAAGTGGAAATGTGCCATATTTCAGGGTGTTTTGTATTCCCCTTCTTGGGCAAAATTCGGACAGTTTCCGGTTACCATACCAAAATTTCTGGTAATTTATCCAGCCAACCCTTAGTGATTCAGTGCAAAAAGTTTTTAAAAAGTGGAAATGTGCCCTATTTCAGAGGCTTTTTTCCCCTTCTCGGGCAAACATTCTAAAACAGGATAGCTAATGTACACAGTTTCCTGTTATCATGCTAACACACGCATAATGTATCATCTCTATAGTAAGATGTCACTTGTTAACATTAATATACTTCTTTACTTCTTAGTAATCTGGATTTAACAGAAAGACATTGTCAACTCGAGGAAGGTATGTTTAACTGATGTGTTAGTCAACATTGTAATTCTCAGAACGAAAAAACAACAACATTGCTTTAATATCAATACACGGCTTTCATCTGCAGTTCAGATTTACTTACAATTATTAATACCCCCCCCCCCGCAGTGGCACAGCGGAATGTCTGCAGACTTACAACCCTAGAAATCGGGTTTCGATACTCGTGGTGGGCAGACAACAGTTAACCCATTGTGTAGTTTCGTGCTTAATTTCAAACAAACAAACAGCTATTAATTTATTATGAGGAAAACATATCAGTATTTCATCGACTCACCTGGAAAATATATACAGAAATATAAAGTATATATTAGTAGTTAGTTATGATAATGACAGTACAAATTAATCGGTATTGTTACAATCTGATTGTTGAACAGGGATTTTTTTGTTAAACCATGATGATGATAGGCCTTTTTATTATTAAGATAATATACGTCAAATGGTGAAACGAAAAAGTTGTTTAGCCCCATTTCTTCCTTTTAAAATATCACATATGGCTGCAGGTGTTATGTCACACCTCATGAAATAGGCTTAACCCTTCGCTTGCGGCTTTTGTAAATCTGCCTACCACCCCATGCGCAAAAATTCGCGAATTTTTGCGGCGGGCCATTCAAAATGTTGCGCGCAAAATGTTTGCATCATATGATGCCAACTGCAGTCGCCTACGCTAACAACATATGATATCAACCGCAGTTGAAGGGTTAAAGACTTTTTTGTTATCGTTATTGGTTTTTTATTATTTTAAAGTGTAAAATCAAAAGTTGATGTGAAATGTTAGTACATTCTAATGTATAGTTACTTTATACTATGTAACGTTCCTAATAGGGTTAAAGTTCTGATTTTAACGTATATGACGCCTAGGCTCGAGAAGCAAGATTTACAGACTGGTAGTTTGTATGAAATGTAGCACAATAAGAGAAATACTATTTTTAATCATCTTTCTTTACTGGCCCTGTACGAGTTTCTAGTGAGAAGAGTGTATAATAGCATTTACATTGCACACTACGTGCTTTACGCCGTTTTCGACTAGGCCTTTCTTCTAATACCAAACTTAAACAGTTCAGCTGGACTAACAACCCGTAAAACCTCGATCGAAACACATTTACACCGAGCTTTGGGTGTTGTAAGACCATCTCACCTGATACGTATTTCGACCAAGGCTATGTATATTGTAAGTTCAGCTGACCTGATGAATTCTGGTTTTGCGCGAAAGGCCTCGTCGGCAGCGGATTGCAGTACACAAACTTCTTCATAATGGGAAACCACTTAGCACTATAGTGAAAAAATAACTATGTAAAATTATTGCCAGACTTATTGTGATGTAAAATCCTCACTTTTCTTTTTAAGTGCATGTTCTTATTTATGTGAATTGGATAATAATTCAAATATTGAAATTGACTATTTTGTAAGTAGTTTAGAACTAAAGGTTATTAGGTTGAACATGTGAAAGACCAGAAAAATATTTTTAAAACACTAGATTTTTCCGGAAAGGCAGTAGGATGTAATAACTTTCAATTTCGGCGGATAAATAAATGTATGGAATCAGAAGGATTCTTTATATGTTTTGTATTATTGTTAAAAAATTGCTTGGTGTTTGCTGATTTATGAATGTACGATTGTATTTTAATGGATATAAAAAGATGTTGAAAGGGATAAACGGAAACGAAAGAAATGTGTATATGAAATATTATAACTGAAATAAAATTATTATTGTTTTTTAGCACTTACCAGATCACTAAAGTGAAGTTTGTGTTTTACAGTTATTAAAAAACTTGGTTTAACACATATTGTATAATAAAGATGCACTTTTGTGTTCTACAATATACATTTTATACCTTGTATTGGGTTTTATAACATTTATTCAGTAAATAAAATATTACTTCTTATAAATAATAAATGAATTAATGAACGTTCAGAAAAAAAAACTGCAATGTGTTTCGTATAGTCTTATAAATTATGAATATTACTGCAGAAAAATAAAAGGAAAAGTTTAACGACTTCTCAAAATCTTCATTATGTCATTGATCACTTTCGTTTAAAAATCACCACATTCTTTTTAACATACAAGGTTTCATTTTTTGTACTCAAATGAATAATATTTGTTCCTATACATGCTAGTGTAAAAAAATAAAGTTGCACCAAAAGAGTTTAGTAAATTCATGTAAAACCCGTTCGTTCTTTGTTTCACTGTTTTGTATAAGTAATAATTTATGTAAAAGGGCTGGAAGTTGTCGATAGTGTCTTGCAGTGAATTACGGCTGTGCTGCTAGTGAGTATCATTTACAGGGAAATTCATTCTATAAGTTTTGATAACTATATTCTGAAAAATAACAGCATTAGAGGCGCAGGTGCATTGGGTGTGTATGGAGTATAATTGTTCTCAAAAAGAAAACTGGTTTCTTATATTATTAGTCTAGGCATATAATTCTATTATTTAAATATCACATCTGAGGACGACTTATCCATAGAGTCGGTAGACTCGATATGTAGGGATGGCCAAGATACTCAGTAGACATGATACAAATATGCACGCTAAAAAATCAACATCATGTAGGGATGATCTATGTATAACTGTATCATCCCTATATTTTTGTTTGCATTCTTTTTTGGTACTGCCATCCCGACATCATTTTAAATTTACAAAATGTTTTTATTACTTCTTTTGCTACTTATTTGCCCCCGATTGAAAGTTAGTGTATTCTGTAAATGTGTGTAATAAAATTTTAAATTTTGTGTTTTGATTTTCGTTTAATCCACTTCATACATAATATAGGGATTGGCTACATGAAGACACCGATTGTATAGTTTACAAAGTATTGAGTATTATACATGTTACAGTCATCAAATGTTCATCTATTATTGGCTGGTAATTCCTGTTTCACCCTGTACTTAAGCTTTATAAAGGAACACCAGATTTCTGTAAAACATCTAACTTCAAGAAGTAATGATAACATCGTTTACACTAGAATTATGATTTTTCTAATTATTACTTGTTATTACAACTAAGAGATGACACAGTGCACTACCCAGAAACACAAAGAGTAGATTTAGGTTTCAACTGACGTTGGTAATAAAGTAGTTATAAAGTTATCTCGACGGAAACAACAACAAGAAAGATGAACATTTTGGTGGGTTGTTCACTTTCTGGTTTGGTGTTTTAGCGAGGAAAAACATCACATATATAGTAAAAGTAGCTTAGTACCACTATTTTGGGTGTAAAATTGGTGACCATGAAAAACTACTGGGCTCCACATGTGTGTGTGTTGTACAGTTTGCACATCTAGCTTGACACAATGGCTGAATAAGAAGAGAGCAAGTATACCATTTGCAGTTCCCATGATATGGCGTGAACCCAAAGATCATCTAACTGAGTGTTATTTTTGCATGTCTAATGTTTCTGGATATTCAGGCAAAATTAAACAATACATTAAATACCCAGATATTGCACCTGCAATGAAACCCTTACTTTATGGGGATAGTCTTATAGTGCTATATCCACCTGTGAATTGGGAAAAAGAAGAGTTATCTTCATCTAGTAATTCTAGTCCTGTGGCACCTTAACATCAACTGCCTCATCTGATCACACAAAAAGAGATAAATGATTCTGATTCGTGACTTGTCTCTATCAAAGCAACATATATGAGTATTTTGAATAAATCTATCATATCTAGAAAAATAGATGCAATCAGTAATTTTCAACATGATTTTTAGAATCAGCATCGTCAAAGTACTCAGACACAGTGCATTTCTAGTAGTAGAGAAAATATTTATGTTGACTGATGTTATTTCAGATTTCGCTACGTGGTCGGTCGAATTGACCGACATCGTAACCATTTTATACTCGTGTATTTTACCATGTAACATTAAATTTTAATATTGAAACTCATGTAGGGATGATCTATGTACAGATGTATCACCCCTATATTCTTGTTTGCATTCTTTTTGACATTGCCATCCCTACATCATTTTACATTTATAAAATGTTTTATTACTTGTAGTTTGTAATAATCAATATATGTTTTGACTCAACTTGGTTTTCCTTGTACGTAAGTCTTAGACTGTTATTTACACTACATCGATGCCAACCCTGACATGACCATGATATTATGATAAACAACATGCTTACCAACAGGCAGGAATATATATATAACTTCCAACTACAGTAATATTAAAGTCAAGTATCCATTTTACAGTGTAAAACATTAAATTTCAATATTGAAACTCAGGGGTGGATGAAGTTTTTTTTGTTGGTCAGGCAATTCAGAATAGTGTGCAAAACATGCCAGTTTTAGGGTTATGGGGGAATGTCCCCAGGAAATTTTTGAAAAACATGTGCTCTGAGATTGAATTTTGTGCGAATTTTACTATAGTTTATTGAAATTACTTTATAATTCACAAAAGTTGGTGCTCTCTGGCACTTATACTCACCATAGCTGTGAGAAAGAATAAGCATGTACACTTGCAGATTACACATGTAATTTATTATGTATTGTTATACTGATTCATACATACTGTTATAAGACTATCTATTTACCCGCACTTCAAAAATTGTTTCTAGGTATATAGATAGACTTATAATACTATGTATGAATCAGTATGATAATGCATAATGAATTACACATGTATGTTAAAATTTAAAAAGCTCTGCATTTTACAGTGTAACATTAAATTTTAATATTGAAAGCAATGAATGAGATGATCTATGTATAGCTGTATCATCCCTATGTTTTTGTTTATTCTTTTTGACACTGCCATCAATACATCATTTTACATTTACAAAATGTTTTTATTAGTTGTTGAAAAATATAATGACCACATGAAAAGTGATGTATTAGCGGTATCCTATTAATATGCAACAACACGTATGAGGTATTTATTGGTCACTTTCAAGATAAATGCATGGCTCCAATCAAAATTACACGTTTCAGGAGACTTTTAGACATTCTTACAATTTTCCGTAAAAGTATGATAATGTCGAGCTCTTAGCGAAATATGAACTTGGAGATTGAGTGATTAACAAGTTAAAATATAGCATAAATTTATTGAGTATTGACTTAGCGTGATTAGTAAAACGCTTTTCGGAGGCTTTAAATGCATATAAAAATTTTTGTCTGCGGAAAGACAAATTTCAGTGAAAAGTAATTGATAATGCATTTAGCTTTATAGAACTATATTCTTAAATACAGGTTTCCGGTGAACGATGTGGTGTCTCATTCTGAACTAGAAACTCACATTAACGGGTTGACCCTGTGGTAGAGCTCTGGATGTCGGAACGGGATTCGAATCTGTGCAAAAACCAAAATATTCCCGAACTCTAGGCTGTGGGTGAGTGTTAAGATGGCAGACAAATCGTTAGGGTAGATGATAGGTGGTAGGGTGATAATGACTGGCTGTCTTACCTCTGGTCAGTAACTGAAAATTAAAGACAGCGGCAGTTAGGCTTAGTAGCTTTGCCGTAAATACAAAATGCAAATGTTCCCTGATAATTATTAAACAAATATTATTCTGAAACAAATATTATTATTAAACATATATTATTATCAAACATATATTATTATCAAACATATATTATTATTAAACAAATATTATTATTATCAAACAAATGTTATTATCAGAGATATATTATTATCAAACATATATTTCCTAAAACCTCTTCCAGAGACAATTCATTTTCCATTTTATGTATATCATTATACTTTTCTACTTGTAAAATATCTTTATTTTCATGCTTTATCTAACTCGGAGATAAAACTACCGTAAATACTCACGTATAGTGCGCAGTATCTTTTTTGGCCACACATACTAGAGAAAATCAATATGCCCAAGTATAGTGCACAGAGAAATTCTAACGGCTGATTAGCCTTTGTGTAGCTAGTGATGTATTGTTGTGTTGATTAGTATTTGTACGTGCGTGTGTGGGAGAATACCATTGCCAACTACTTACCCGTATTTCTTAATAAAGAAACAAATGCTGAAATTGTAATTTGTGTATAAGTGTTTTTAAACAATGCCCTGTACATAAAGCATGGGTGAGTAACTACGATTGGATGTTATTGTGAATGTATTGTAGCATAGGATTGTAAAAATCATCTTACGACCCTGCGCGAAAAGCTCTCAAGAAAAAAAAATCCCCGCTTATAGTTCAACTGATTATTATTAACAAATACCAACATATAAACCTTGCAGTTCTTACGGTTTACTAAATGAACCCTTTATACATGTGTGACTTGAAGCATAAAAGATAAATGTCAGGTGTTCAGTAGAAATAAACCACTCTATATTTCTTCATTTGGACGACTCCCAACCGTTACCCTTTAAAATTATAAAATGATGGTAATTAGAACTATAAAAGAAGAAGGTTGAGTGTGTAATTATTACAGAACTATGTCCAGAGTTCAGACTTTTGTTTATGTTGAGGTTCTTTTTTGACTTCCGGTGATCCTTCAGCTACAAACGGTGATTACGTCAGAATATCAGATATGTTGAGGCAACATTCGGACGGAAAATTCACCTGAAAAATACTGAAAGAATACTGTTTTCTCATATAGTGCACACATTATATTTGAGTTCAAAACGTTTGGAAAAAAAAGTGCGCATGCGCATTATACGCGGGTATTTACGGTGTGTCTAAATTGCATGAAACCATCGAAAAAGCGTTCTAATTCGGACATTAGCTTTGCTCCTGTTCGTTCCAGTTTTTTTTTTTAATTGAGACACCACCACACGTAGCAATATTATTCAATTGGTCTCATTATAAGGAACCAATGAAAACGCTTAACGATAATAATAGGTGAACTTATGAGACGATCCCTTAGTGGTGAAAGCCTGGAGTGTTGTAGTAGAAATTGAATTTTCACACGCTATGAAAAAAAGCGAAATAATAAAAGACCCAATCAAAGTTTTGTTGATGTTAGGGTGAGCAAGATCCTTCCTACATCGACAGAATGTTTTTATCTCCCTCTTGAACAAATAAAGCGGATCTCCTAATTTAATTTATAGTTCTCCGTAGCTTTATGATCAGAGCTACTGTTTTTTTTTAAGATTAAGTATAAATGTCATCTTCAGGTGAAGCATTGCGTCAGACATCTGATACTTTTTTTAAAATTTAAGTGTATCCTCGGGTTTGCAATAATTCATATACTTATATACACCAAAACCGAGACGTGTGTTATGAGACTAACAAAAAAAGGAAAGAAAGCTGTCCAATGCCAATTCCTGTCATTATCCTTTAACTCGTAACGGAAAATGTCTATGGTAATAGCACCCAAAGGCATTAGGGATATTTCATCTATCAGATATGATTCAAACGCAAATGTCAAATAGTTAGCCGTTACGGAAGATTAAATTAGGGGTTAGGGGTAACGTCTAACTAGTTTGACATTTGCATTTGGATTATTTCTGATAGATGGAATATCCCCAACGCCTTTGAGTGCTATGACCACAGACATCTGCTTTTGTGAGTTAAAGAATAATGACAGGAACTGATAACGTACAGCTTTATTTTCGTTTGTGTTGGTTTCATAATACACTTTCTCACTTTTGGTTCTTATACCAGCTTTCATCATTGTTATATAGTGTTGATTTTCATCGCCTGTATACTTTGTTGCAATTTATAGTGTTAATAAGATTTACTTATATATATATATATATATAAAGAGAGAGAGAGAAAGTAAGGGACAATATCTTTACATTTACATTTGTTGAATGTATTTTTTACAGACACGTTTTAATAGCTCTAACAAAAACTGACAGCTAGATAACCTATAACAAAAATATATCTCTCAGAATATTTTAGTATCATATGCCATACTGGGATCTGTTTTTACTGTACGACCAAAATCCGGTTATCTGCATGAAATCTAATACCATGACCATATTAGAGTATGTTTAGTTACTAACTTTACGATCAAAATTCGATCACTGATCATTCTGTGAGAGTTGTGTTGAAAACAATGTACAGTTACAGAGGCAAACAGACAAACGGTCAGACACACAGACAGCTATAATAATCAACAGACAGCCAGATGTTATGATGAAGTACGAGAGGCTCTTGATGAACTTGCACGTTTGCTTCCAATCATCTATCATAAATTTAAGTCTAACACAAACCTACAAACACGGTATCTTGATGGGCCTAAATCTGGAAAACAAACACTTGTTTTCTGTAATACCTTTTTTGTTTTTGTTTTTTTAGCTGACTGGTGTTATTTTTGCTTGTCATAAAACACTAGAATGTACTAAAATAAAACAAATGTTATTCTGTGAGTGACGAAGACATACACAGTCTAACTATGTCATCTTACCTTACAAAAACTCGATTTACTAAACTGTTCTACGTTTATATTCAGAGATTCAAAATGGGAAGAAAAATGTTTCTTACCTAAGAGGTAAAATAAAATGATAAATAACCCAAAAGGAGACATTATAATAGATTTCGTCAGTAACAACTTCGCATCGTTTACTTACATCATGGTTCTTTCAAGTTATGGGACCATGTCACGTAATCCCGTCATCAGTTCAGCATGTATAATGGTAAAACTATGACATACACTACGATTCTCTCAAATTTCTCTTCATGTTATGTGACTTTTTTTTGTATTAGTGTAATGAGCCGATCTTGGATGCGAATCTACAGATGCTAGTGTATACACAGAAGAGTAAGTTTAAAGGTTCCTATCTATACAGGTTCTTCATGTAATGTTCAAATAAATACTTCATCAGCTATAATATTTATTGTAGAAAAAATAAGAAGGGTTGTGAGGTGTCTTTCCTTTAACATAAATATAAGTCCAATAAAAACACCAGATGTGGAAAATTAAACGACACGTAGTCATGGATGTGTTAAGTAAGAGAAACCTTCCATAACTTTGGAGTTTTACGAATATTAATGTCAGTTATTGAAAACCAAACCAATTGAAAGCTCACAACCAATCATAAAATTTACTTTACCATTCCTGTTGTTTTAATATATTGAAGATTCTGATTTAAGCCGTGGGAAATATTTCTACTCTGTAGTGTTGGATATAAAAATAGTAACGAATAAAAATGATTTAAATATGTCCCTGAAACTGTGTGACAATAAAAAAAAGCTGTTAAGTTTAGGAATTATCGTTATTATCATTTGTTTTTCGTTTTAAATATAACACTTTTCTAAGCCATTATTGAAGAGACCGCTAGCTTTAATTTGTCTTGTAACTGCAGTAGTTTATGTAGGCTTAGTTGCAGACTTCATTATTGCCTGCCCTTAATAACAAGGCAGGTAAGTTGATCTTTTTTGGACTTCACAGGAATAATTCTAAATATAAAAATTTTCTAAGCCAATATCAAAATGATAGATAGTTTTAATCTGTCTTATAACTTAAGGCTAGTTTATTTAGGCTTAGGTGTAGACTTCAGTACTGTTTTAATGATGAGGCAGGTAAGTCTATCTTTGTAGCTTACGTAATTACCTGTAGTGTTGCAGAACCTGAGTTTAAACATTTTTATAATATATAACCATGAATTTAAAAAGCTGGTTTTAATACTATCATTTGTAATAGATCGATTGAAACATCGATAACGATGCAGCTTCTACTGTTCCTGGTGAACCTCCATCGTATTACTATTAGGTCTGTAATCATAAACCCAATTTTTCATCTGACTTGAAGATATTTTACAATCTGTTTCGATGACGAGTAACCCACTTTGAGACTAATAATGGCTGGAGACGGCTTAAATGGGTAATGAAGAAAAACTTTAATATAAGTTTAACATAACAGCAAATGTACAACGTTTCGACAAGGTTTTGTCATCATCAG
>NW_013665945.1:443975-485290 GCF_000517525.1 Limulus polyphemus | reverse complement strand
CAAGGTTTTGTCATCATCAGGTACATTTGCTGTTATGTTAAACTTATATTAAAGTTTTTCTTCATTACCCATTCAAGCCGTCTCCAGCCATTATTACAGTCTGTTTGTCTTACACAAGTACACAATAATATTCAAGTAAAGCTGCCGAATTTTTAATATAGAATGTTATACCCAACCGGAAACTACCTCGTCTATAATCTTTAAACAATGTAGAAATTTCTCCAGTGCCTTACACCAATTAATTGTGAAAGATGCTTAACAAACCGAAGATTAATTCCGTTCCCGTTCTTACGAAAAAGAACAGTTGGTTTATTTTAGAGCAATTCTTTCGAATCACGCTGAATTACAGGAGCGTTTTTCTAATATTTTGGAACAAAGATTATTAGCTGGACAAAATAATTCATAGCAGAGTTTCTTTATAAGACTTAAATTGTCTGATAATACGTAATCCAAATCTTAACAAGATTTCTTCACCTTATACCGCAAGATACTTAAGCTATTGGGATTGTTATTCTGTCAAGCCTACGGAGCCCTACCAAATAACAAGATTGAGTCAGAGTTTTGTCAAGTGTAAAATAAAAGTTAACACTTCTGGTCTGTTTTTAATAAAAAAAATAAAATTAGAAATATGTTATCATGCATCACAGTTTCGGTTTTGTTTTTATCTTGCAGGCTTTATAAAACTGAAGTACCATAACCTATTCATTTTACGTTGGATTTAAAGCTGATAAGAATGTTTAAAGTATATATTTATATATTTTATTTCAATCCAACAGTAAACAAGCGGGTAATAGTCCGAACTCACTGGGGTGATTTTTAAACAAAAGTAGTTAAAACTGTTCATGAATTTCTTTCTATTAATGTCATGGCTTCGGGTTGAAATTCTGCGATGTAATAATCAAACCAAAACTATACTGTCTGTGATGTAATAATCAAACCAAAACTATACTGTCTGTGATGTAATAATCAAACCAAAACTATACTGTCTGTGATGTAATAATCAAACCAAAACTATATTATCTGTGATGTACTAATCAAACCAAAACTATACTGTCTGTGATGTAATAATCAAACCAAAACTATACTGTCTGTGATGTAATAATCAAACCAAAACTACACTGTCTGTGATGTAATAATCAAACCAAAACTATACTGTCTGTGATGTAATAATCAAACCAAAACTATACTCTGTGATGTAATAATCAAACCAAAACTATACTGTCTGTGATGTAATAATCAAACCAAAACTATACTGTCTGTGATGTAATAATCAAACCAAAACTATACTGTCTGTGATGTAATAATCAAACCAAAACTATACTGTCTGTGATGTAATAATCAAACCAAAACTATACTGCACAATTGATGCAGATTGCTCTAAATAATTGCATTTCATTTTTCATTTGTTTAGGGCTTAGTATTACTTTATATATTAGTAAACTGGAAACCACATTTTAAAATTTAAACATTTACAATCATTTACATTACAAACATTTACCCAGGCATGTTTTACTTGCTAAAACAGAAAACCCGGTAAGGACTGTTTGTTTTAGTGCAACGCTGCACCGTATCCTTCCATGGGGAATCAACTCCAGATTTTAGCGTTGTAAGTCCCTAAACTTACCACTGACTCACTGAACGATCCACCGGTGGCAAAGTGATTAAATTTAATGAACAAAAATATATTTTGACATTTTACAAGTGTATTATACACTCTTTAATAAAGTTTCATAATTATCCGCTACATTTAATGACAAGTAATTTAATAGCATATCAGACAGGTTTGACAACATTTCCCACTCTAGATCATTTTGGAGTCTGCAGACTCTCTTTTGATGTCACATTTCGAAAAGGAAAGATAACAAAACATGTAGTCCATTTTTACTGTGCCCAGATGAGTCAGCGGTACATTTACGGACTTACAACGCAGTGGACAAAGAGCAAAGAGCTCATTGTATAGGTTTGCAGTAAAAACAACAACAAACAGACAAATAAATCATGTTTACTCCACATGCGCAGTAAGATGTACACTAATTCGTTTCTTAATTGGAAAATTAAGATTCTTCTCATCGTTATTAATCATCAACTCTCTTTTTTTCCAGTTAACATTTTTTCCATCATAATGTACACTTTCAGTAATGTTGGATAAAAGTTATTTCTGTTGTTGTTTTAACCTTACTTTATATACAAATAGACGAGTAAGTTTATGTGGAACAAATATTAAATGTAGGTGGACAGATAAGTAGATAAATAAAGAGAAAAGCACAAACCATTCGCTGGAGATAATATATATGACGAGTCCTTTTATGAAGTCAAAACTTCATTTTAACAAAACATCATTCTATATTATTTATAAAATCAAAATATCATGTGATCCAATATTACACCAAACAATAGAGCTATAATTAATTCCACAAATAATGAACTCAAGTATTTAAGGAATATTTCTATTTTTCAGAAACATGGTTTAATTAAAAACATTCCTAACCTTTTCATATTGCTCAGTATTAATTCAGTTTTAAATTTTATACTTTATATAAACGATTGTCTCAGAAGCTGATAATACTGCACAGTGTGCACTGGAAAGAAGAGATGGATAACACAAAAAGCTATGGATCCCCAAGAGGCTTACCAAATGTAAAGGAAATGATGTTCGTCTAAAGTTTGTTTTTGATCATATTTCTTTAAATTAGTATTTTATGTGGGAAAGAAATTATATCAATTAAGCAGCTACAGTCAAACATCAGTTTCATCTCATTTATTAGGTTAATAAACTTCCTTGCTTTGTCAGCTTAAGAATTTTACACCATAGTTTAAGGATAACCTATACATTTATATTCAAAAGGTGTAATTCAGTTCTTAATGGGCTTTTCATTTTATTATATCCCTTTAGGAGTGTTATTCTAAAAAAAAGAATAAACACCTTCTACTGACGTTCAAACAAAAGGTTAATCTGATAGGAAAATATGCGAATTTTGGTGTTGTTTGAACAGGTTTTATTTTGTCGTAAATCCGATCCTCACGTGGACAAGGAAGTGTGACTTTCAAAGATGCATAAGTTACTTTTAGCTATACATTTTTATACCTCAGATTCTATTAACTAAATCTTGTCGGATGTTTCATCTAACATTAAAATAATTTGAAATAAGCAAAAGATAAAGAAATACAATCTAACACAGTCAGTGATGAAAAGTGAACCTTCAAAACACAGTAACAAATGTTTCAAGTATCATTATTGCATTTGTAAATGCAGGTCCCCTTGCGAAAAAAGATAATCTTTACATGCAGAAACAAAAAAAAAGTCTTAAAAATTAGCCTTTACCTTCAGTAGATTTTTGAGAATTAATAATTATCTATATTGCCAAAATTCTTAAAGATAAAATTTCTAGTTACTTGCAACGTCAACATCTTGTTTTGCTGACGTTGCTATGAGGATATAAATGTTCACACAGCAACTTTCGCGGAGCCGATGCTGGTTTTCTTTTATTCCTCACTTTTAATTAGTTGTTCAATAATTAGTAATCTCTAAGAGACATTCTTTGTAGAAATTTAATTACAGTTAACAAAACGTTCATTCACATCTGTTTTCTATGTATGTGTGTATGACTGTTTGTGCATATAAACACATACATACAGTTGAAACTGTAGTGTGACAGCTGTCTCCAGACTTGTTATTAAAGACAACGTGTCTGAAACATACGAAGAGTTTTTAATATCAACATTATAGCTTCTCCTCTTTGATCTATACGTTCAGAACACAGTCTGTGAAGACAAGAAGCCGTGAAAAATTACGAAATCAAAAGGAAAATATAAGTGGAAAATTTAATATGAACAAGGTTGTGTTGTCACATGACAAGTTAGTTTTTTTTTAATCATCAATTAAGAAATTGAAAAGGAAACAATGTAACCTCTAACGTACTGATGGAAAAGTGTGTTGATTGATACTAGTTAGGGTGATAGGCTTAACGCGTGATCAAAACTTCATTGCTTTACAGTAAGCTAGTGCTAAACCGAGTTGTTCTTGTAGGAGTGTCGCTAGGTTCTTAAAAGATTCAGGGCTCGGGCCCATAGGTGTGGGAATTTTCGGCGAAGTATGATATCGATCATTGTTTTCTATTCTGATTTTTCAAGACACCAAATGGAGGTTTGAGGTACTGTGAACTAGAATCGGGGCACGAACCCCGTGTGCCAGGCCTAGTGACGCCATCTTTACTCTTGTATTCATAATTCATTGTTAGTATAATAAGTTCAGAACCCACAGAGAGAGCAGAGTTTAATGAGCCTATTTGTTTTACTCTATCATCCAGGTACATTACCTTTAATTCTAAAATTACAAATATATACATATAGCCAAGGTATACAGATATAGTTACGGTTACTGTGCTTTAACCCTAAAGCAGTAATATATATATGTATATATTTTCACTCAAAGCCATTGGAAGGCTATATGTACTAGCTTTCCTTAACTTCGAAATGATAGACTAGAAGAAATGTAACTGGTCAACATCATCTACTGCCACTTTCACCAACAAATAGTGGGATTGATCGTCACGTTGTAATGTCTCCACGGCTGAAAAGGCGATAAGTTCGGCGACTATTTATATCCAAGATCCAGATCCAGTAAAATATATATGAGAACACCCCCCCCCCCAAAAAAAAAGTGGTTAAAAAAATTGCTACCTGTCCGGGATCAATATTACAAGCCAATGTGGCGTTGGTACAGCAGGCTAGTAGGTTGCAAACTCTCAACAAAATAGTCTTTATCATCTGTTAACAAGAGTGGTAGAATTTTCCTCTCTCTTCTAGTGAGTGCCCGGCATGGCCAGGTGGTTAGGGCACTCGACTCGCAATCTGAGGGTCGCGGGTTCGAATCCCCGTCACACCGAACATGATCGCCCCTTTCAGCCGTGGGGGCGTTATAATGTGACAGTCAATCCCACTATTCGTTGGTAAAAGAGTAGCCCAAGACTTGGCGGTGGGTGGTTATGTCTAGCTGCCTTCCCTCTAGTCTTACACTGCTAAATTAGGGACGGCTAGCGCAGATAGCTCTCGTGTAGCTTTGCGCGAAATTCAAAAACAATCTCTTGTAGTGTTGCTTGCACGCGTACCTGTAGCCCTCTACAGTTTATTCTGCACTTTCATGTATTACAAAAATATTCCTTAATCTCAATCATAGGAGTACGAGGGATTTTTTTAGGGGGACTGTACAATGTTTGTCCGAACGAAGTTATCAGTAAGAAACTTCTGCTACCAGTTTTTCACGAATGAAGGTGAAAATTGCCCGAATCATCATATTTTCTGCTTCTAATTTTGCCCTAACGAAAACTGAAAATTTGCCCGAATAGCTGTATGTATTGCAAACTAGGTGGGAAGGCTCCCCCCCCCTCTCCTGCCTCGTACGCCTATGATCTCAATACTTTGGTTTTTCTCTGCACGTGGGCGAAACGTTTGAAGCCTTGTGTACTCGCATGAGCAAAGAGTTCAACAAACAACCAGTTAGAGCTCTTGTTGTTCGTCACTCCAAACAAAAAAGAATTACTAAAAGTAGAAGATCTTCCTATTTGCCTTCAATTTTGCTGATGCGAGTCATTCTTGAATGTTCGTTCAATCAAGGGGAATTGCTGAGTGTAAAGTCAGTCACTGCTGTCATGCTCCTTGAGTATCGATTTTTTTCGAACTCAGATATATATATACAGAAAAAAAGGAACAATACAGACATCGTTTGATGACGATTTTTTGTCACTCCTACATCTGGAGAAATATGACTATTTTCTAATATTTTATATTGTTTTGTTTCATCAATTAATCTAAATGCACTTGTCATTATCCAACGTTAAACGTATGATTTAATTACTTGAAGGAATCTGAAGGCAATAAATGAATAAAGCATCTGACATTTGAGGAATTAACAATGTTATTGCTATCTATGACACAATGTCGTTTAAGTTGTTATATGAAATTGATTTTTGATCATTTTTTTCTTTCATGTCGTGAAACTTTAAGTAGAAAATAAATCGATTTTAATGTTTTCAAATCACTTTTTTTAATTTGATTGTGTTTGATTTAAGCATTTTCGTTACTAAAATTGTTTCGTAAAATATATGGGAAAGACATAATTTGTTTAAAATTAGTGACAGCTTTCTTTATAACATTCTGTGTATAATTTTAACATATGATTTTAAGCGGTTATACAAACTCTACGTAAAACATTTTGAGGTTATTGATTCTATCACAGTCATTTTCTTTCTCTACAGTTTCTTGAGTTACTGGATATTCGCAACTTTTTGTATGCAATAACACTGTCTTTAAAAATAATTAAGTCTTGGTGTTGCTGTTCTTTATTATGCAAAAGTTTATTTGTTAGAAATATTATTAGCTTTTTGTGTAAATGTTTTATTTGTGAAAGGATTATCACAGTTTTTATATAAACTTTCTGTTGATACAAGGGTTAACACATCTTTTTTGTGTAAAAGATTTGTTTTTATAAGGATTATTACAACCCTTTTTGACGTAAAAGTTCTGTTGTTGCAAATATTAGCACAGTTCTTTTTAATTTCAAAGTTTCTTCGTTTGTTTTGCTTGATTTTACGCAAAGCTAATCGAAGGATATCTGTGCTAACTGTCCGTAACTTTTAAGTGATAAAGACTAAAGAGAAAACAGTACAAAAACACCATCCACCGCCAACTCTTGGGTTACAGTTAACCACTGAACCTAGTTCTGCCAAATTTGTTAAAAGTTCTGTTGTTACTAGGTTTAACACAACTTTTGTTGTTGTTGTTGTTGTTGAAGTATAGAGATGCAGCTAACCACTTGCTAATCATTTCCAACAATGGTTTTCCAACACAAATATGTTTCCCCCTTCTCTTCTTCTGAGATCGCCGGCGGCTCAGAGGTAAGTTTGAGGGCTTATACCACTACAAAACTGAGTTTCGATACCCTTGGTGAGCAGAGCACAAATACTCCAATGTGTATCTTTATGCTCTACAGACAACAAACAAACTTATTCTGATCTTATCTTATTGTGTTATCAGTAGCTTGTTCTGTATTTTTCTCATACATACATATATATATATTAACGTCAACTCTACGAAAAACAACTATATACTTTTAACTCAATTCATTAATTTATCCCATGCAATACAAAGTACAAAAAGTATTATTTTGAGAGGCGAGAAGAAATTTCATTAATTTAAAGTACCTAAAACTAAAGTAATAACTTCATTATAAGTTAATCAATTGTAAGCTGAGGTTTTGAACAGAAAGATTACACGGAACCCTTTTATGTAAACTTTCTGCTGTTCTAAGGATTACCACAGTTTTTATGTAAATATTCTCTTCTTACAACCATTATCACGCTTGGGGGATATCTGCTCTAGTTATCCCTAATTAATTTGATGAAGGAAACTATACAAAGAGCACATTTCTTATAATATTTTTTTTACTTCTTTATACATGTGGTCACATTTGATAATAGCTAAAAAATAAGGTGATATTTAATAGTAGGTAAATACACAATACTGAGTATTCTAAAATAAGGTTTTAATCCACTATTACGCAACAATAAAAACTTTATATGGATACAAGTTTCAACATCTTCACTAGTTTTCTTCAGTCCAACTGAAGGGGACACGTGGAAGTGTCGAAACTTGTATTCATATAAATTTGTTGAATCTAAACCTTATTTTAAGTTGATTTTTCTTCTTAATACTTCTTTCCACGCAGATTTATCAAATACTTTAGCCTTTTCTGTGGTTGTGTTCAATAGTGGATAAAAAAAAACTTATAAAAAAAGATAGCTTCCTGGATCTCAGTCTTCTCAAAAGAGCCAAAGATACACCTATAGCCACACCCTCTGTCTAGTTGACAGGCGCCCAAAGCAACGCGCTTCTCAGTCGGTACGAAGCCACGTGCGCAGTTATACGGTTGCTATGCGAGAGCAGACGATTCTCATGGAACAGGTAACTACAGCAAAGCCCTAAGATGTTATTTCTCACTATCGAGCAAAACAGATATTTGATGTATGGCACTGCTGGTGATTATTGTTTCTTGGCTTAGAAGATGGATATACTGAAATGAACCTGATGATACTCAAGAAATTCCAGAAACTACTTCAACGACAGGAATGTATTTGTAGATCAGAGCCAAGTTTTATCAAAGAAATGAATTTAGGTTTTCCAGGCTAGTAACTGACGCTAACGATTTGAAATCGGAAGAAGCAGCCTTTTTATGTTTTGTTTTGCTGTGGTATAGAAAAATAATGAAACAATACATTTTACTCATTTTTCTCAACTTCTTTATTCAAGCAGTCACAGTTGGTAATAGAGAAAAAAGTAAGTTGATTTTTTTATTATTGTTTATTTCAGACTAGAATTTCTTTAAGATTGCCTCTCAAGTTTGGAGAGTTACTTAATGAATTCCATTTTGTATCCCCCCCCCCCGTGGCACAGCGGCATGTCTACGGACTTATTACGCTAGAAACAGGATTTCCAATACCCGTGGTGGGCAGAGCACAGATAGCCCATTGTGTAGCTTTGTGCTTAATTTCAAGCAAACCGTTTTGTATTTTAAGGCTCTTGTGATTTCTAAGTTGTATTTTAGTTAATCGGATATTTGATCAGCTATTATAGACTACTATTATTTAAATAAGTTTTATATTGTGAAATACTGAAACGCGGCAGGATCTTATCTTTAGTTAAGTTTAGTTTTTGTTTTTATATGGTTATGTTTATTATATAAAAATATAAAATAAAGTCAGTTAAAGATAGTGATCTTTCAAAAATAGCATTTTTTGTATTTAGTGTATCCGTGTTTTTGAAACGTTATGTGTGATGGACGATTTGTAAGCTCAGAGAGCTGACTGAACAAAAAAGACCGATAATTTCATAACGTAATTGAATTATTTCTGTGTTTTAGTTCTTCGATTTTGTGTTCTTAGTTTACGCTAACGAAACTTCATCAGTATAATGTTTAATGAATATTGAAATTCTAAAGTAAAGTTGTGTTTATGTTAATTTTACATCGGATATTTCTTAAGAACAGCTATTATTCTACCTTGTCTAATCTGATACTTCGAATTGATGAGGAACGCAGACGATATCTTCTGCATTAGCGAGTGCAAATGAGCCTGAACTTAAGCCTATTTTAAGCTTATATGATTATTCTCTCGTCCGTGTAGCGTGTCCAATGAGAAGTCTTTCCCTATCATGGGTCAGAGTTTGCCTTGTGGTCCAAGGTTTGATACACGAAAGCCCACCGAACAAACTCCATACTTTCATCTGTAAAAGCATTTTAACTATGGCAGTTATTCCCACTATGCGATGAAAAGTAGCGACGTAGACGGTGTGTGCTGCAAACTGGTTGCATTTCTTCTGATCAGTATAGTTCTAAATTACGGCTGGCCGTACCTGAGCCTCAAAAATTTCTGTCCTGGCAGTTTAGTCTATACGCATAGGATGCAGTTCAGCTAAAAAAAATACCATAATCCCTAATTCATTTGTTGTGGTTTTGTGTAATACGTATTTTGTCTAGTTATTTTAGTTGCATGTTCCTATTTGTATTTTTACTGGGTTAATATTCACGTAATTTTAATTATCAGTCATTTACCAGAAAGTTCCATTCTATTAAATATATCTATGTTTAAATAATAAGCAATCGTTTGTACACATGATGGTGTGTGTTCATACATATATAAGCTTTTTATTTAGAAAGAAGTAGAAAATTAAATATGATCAATTTGTTCTTTACCAACTTCTCTTTGCTAGTGGTGACTTAACGTTTTTGCTCATAAGAAACTTATTCGAAGGGTAGTTTATGCATTCTGTTTTATAGTCTGCTGTTCCTTGTATACTAGATCAATTGTTTATGTGAAACCTATATCCTAGTTGTTTATTCTAATTGCGAACTATAGCCTAAGCAGTATTGAAATGTATCTATACATCTAAAATATCCCTGTGCTTACTACAAATAATACATTGACGACACCAACGTTTCGACATACGCAACAATTTATTTGTAAAAAGTTAAAACCAAAAATAGAAGCTGAAAAACTCTCCAAATTTCGGTGGAACATGTTACACCGTCTCGTGTATGTTTTTTTTTAGTTTCTATTTTTGGTTGTGACTTTGTATGAAGAAACTGTTGTGCATGGCGAAACGTTGGTTTTGTCAGCTTACTATTATTATTTTTATTAAAACTTTGCACAAGAACTATCAGTCTAACATACTGAGTCTGTGCTTCTTACTCGATTGGCTCGGCATAGTCACGTGGTTTGGGCGCTTGACTCGCAATCTGATGGTCGCGGGTTCGAATCTCCGTTACACCAAACATGCTCGCCCTTTCAACCGTGGGGGCGTTATAATGTGACGGTCAATCCCACCATTCGTTGGTAAAAGTGTAGCCCAAGAGTTGGCTGTGGGTGGTGATGACCAGCTGCCTTCACTCTAGTCTTTCACTGCTAAATTAGGGATGGCTAGTGCAGATAGCCCTCATGTAACTTTGCGCGAAATTCAAAACAAACAAACAAACTTACTCGATCTAATTACTCAAATTGCAACAGTTTACGAATTAAACTTTTAAGAATAAAGGGTAGTTAGGTCTTTATCTTCTTGAAAAATTGAAAATATTTTAAAAATTAGTCTTGAAATAGAGAAAACTTATGAAATTTCAACTCGTATAACCTGACCAAGCAATGGCCTAAAAGTCGCTTAATCTCTCTTGATGGGGAGAGGGGGGGGGACAAAAGATTGTATTACACATATTTCAAAACAGTTTATGTAATTTAAAAAGAAGTATGATTTTCAATGATCATGGTTTTGCTGGTTCAGTAGAAAATATATTCATGTAACCAAGTGCTACAGTTCACTTATACAGTATAGCTAGTGTTACACTCGCCCAAGTCGCAGCCAAAGTAACTAGGGGCCTATAGCCAATAGCAACAGTTTACTTATACAGTCTAGAAGGGGCTACTCCCGCCCATGTCATAGCCAATATAACTAGGAACTATAGTTAAGCGCAACAATTCATTTATACAATCTAGGTAGGGCCATGCCCACCCAGGTCACAGCCAATGTAACTATGGGCCTATAACCAAACGCAGCAATTCATTTATACAGTCTAGGTAGAGTCATGTTTGCCTAGCCAATGTTACTAGGGGCACGTGTAAAGGAGCGAAGGAGTAAGGAACAGAGATGGAAATTGTTTGTACAACCCAGCATAACTCGCCAAATAGCACACACACACACATATATACAGTATATGAATCTGTTGCAAATAAAACAAAGTAAACCATTTTACTTTGAACGTAGAAGTAGTGAGGACAAATACACGTACGTGGACTAGCCCTACGTCTGCTGTGAAGAGTTACAAATATTTGCACCCCCCCCCCATTCCTCCAAGGAAGAGTGTTTTACCAAATCACCTATAAGTATCCTTATAATTAGTCTCTTTTTTTTTTTCATTTAGCTTAGCGGTCAACGAAATTGAACAAATGAATAGATTTTGATGTAACTCGGTCTTGGCTTTTACTTCTTAAGTACTTTTTATGACTGGCAAAGCTACCTGATAACTAATTTAACTTAATTCGCTAAGTATATTACATTGGGAAATTTGAAGGTGTTTTTCATCATATTAAATTATTTTAAGTCATTAGTTTTAAACATCTTCACTAAGCCATACTAATATTTTTTTTATTCGAGAAACACTAAAGTAAAATTAGTTCTTTCAAAAATCATCAGACTAGACCAATTTTTTTTCACAAATTTTATTATCTAAAAGGTTAACAGCCTTTCTGCTAGATAAGATTAATGACACTGTCAATCTTTATTTTACTGGATCCAAGCAGGTTAAGAATGAATAACCTTTTATTTAAGAGGTAAGACCAATTTTCAAAGTATGTCTAATATATCTAATAAAGTAAAGTAGATTCAGCTAGAAGAAAACTGTCTTTGAGTAATGTCAACTGATAAATCTGTTTGTTTTTCAGCAAAGAACGTAAATATAACTTTATTAGAAAGATCAAAACCTTAGTCCAACAAGAAATTTCTTACGTGATTTACTTCACTCAAATTTGTCTTCTGTAGACCAACATCGACTAGTTATATGATATATAACAATATGTACATAAGAAAAAAATAAACCTTCGTCTCTTTTATCCATTAGAACATTCAAGTAAGAAGAGAGGCTACGCCCATTCCTTTAATCACTTTTCTGAAAGTTCGAACAAATGATGTTTAGTCTAGTTAAGTACTAGTTTCCAGTTATCAATTGAATAACCACGTGTAATGGGTGTTTACACTACTTTTCATATACAGTTGCTCTTCGTAATATAATACTGCCACCTAACAGGGCGTTTTCTCAAAAGTATATTTAATTACGTAAACCTTAAAAGTATTATTATAGTGGGTGTGAAGGGTGGTCAGAATATCAAAATGGCTACGTGAGTACAAGTTCTTGTGGCCCTTTGGGAAAATTGTGATTTCATTGGCCAAAAAAAAAATGGATTTGTGGTCAAATATAACCTATAACTTTTAAGTATTTGTTTATTATTAAGCACAAAGCTACACAATGGGCTATCTGTGCTGTGCCCAACACGGGTATTGAAACCCAATTTTGGCGTTATAATTCTTCAGCCTTACTGCTGAGTCACTCGGGACAACGTTTAGGTATTTTTTCTGGCATGGAATCGATTTTCTGCAAATAGTGCTTCGTCGTCGTCATTTATAGCTTAATATTTTACCCTTATTACTAATTCCATATTTAAATCAAAGTATCGCTATTTAGATTAAAGATAAGGTTTACATAATGCGGTAAAAATAAAGAAGTATAAGTGTTTCCCTCCATGTGTCATTGTTAGTAGCAGATTAAAGCAAGTTAATATAGAAGTTCATTGAAGGAAACCGCTCAGAAACCAGTGGTTTCATTAAGTAGAGTGGTATCTGTGAGTTCCCCAAGGACACATTAAATCTTAGAGCCGACGTGATAAAGAGGAAATAAGCACGTAAACTATGCTTCCAAGCAAATAACTACCGACATTGTGAAACGGGAAAGATGTGTTGAAAAAACTTTACGTGCTCTGTGCGGAAAATATGAGGTCCAAGCATTTTCTTGGATTAATGTTCACAAGTCCGATAAAGGTATTTACAAATTTTATTGTTTGTCTGTAACAAAGTAGTAACATTAGGAACATTGAACAAAAAGGTTTGGGTATTTGAGGTAAGAGTAAATATTGTTCTCAGAAAAGGTTAAATTATTTCAGTGGGTCATTTTCTGGGTCGTCACGTGACGAATCGACACTTTACTTTCACAAATAAAGTCACATGACATAACTTGCAGTACGATCGAAAACAGATATTGGAATAGTCTGCTTTAAAGTGATTAATTGTTGAATTCAAGATTGAAGGTTGAAAGAAATAGGGCTAAAAATTTTATCATCTTAGAAGCTTTTATAGCTTAAAGCTAACTAAATATTATTTCTCTCTATAGTGAACAAAATATTGCTGTTATCATTATAAATGTTTTATTTATCAACGTTCTGAAGTTTCCGACTCTACACTTCCGATAATACTGAGGCCACCTATATTCATATAAAATACTGCCTCATTCTTACTCATCTGAATTTAGGTTTAACAAATTTCTGAATTACAGGCTTGACATTAATGTTTACTTAATTTTGTTTGTTTGTAATTAAGCGCCAAGCTACAGAATGCGCTATTTGTGCTCTGCCCACCACGGGTATCGAAACCAGGTTTCTAGTGTTGTAAGTCCGCAGACATACCGCTGTGCCACTGGGGGGGGGGGGGGGGAAATTAAATTTTGTTTCCATATCCATTGTTAATAAAAATAGAAGCTGCCTGGCTTCCCAATTGTCCAAATCACTGAAAAAATAACGACAATATTCCTTCTCAGACGTGTTTCAAAAATATATTTACCTATTCTGAACCTATATATTCCCCCCAGTGGCACAGCGAATGAGTCTGCGGACTTACAACGCTAGAAACCGGGTTTCGATACCCGTGGTGGGCAGAGTACAGATAGCCCATTGTGTAGTTTTATGTTTAGTTGTAAACAAACAAGTTGAACCTATATTTCACTTTTTTATAAATATTCTCTTTCTCTAATTTTTAACTTTTATTACTCTATTTCTAATATTTTGCTAAAATTTATTATTATTATCATTATTATTATTATTATTATTTATTATTTTTGTCAGCCTTTCCTGTTTATTTTAATATAATTTCGAAACTTACATCACTTAATCTATTTTTCTTTACACGACGATTTACTTATGAAATGACACTTCATACATTCTGTGAAGTAGACCCCGTTTCTCATATCGCTTCAACTTAAAGGCATAAAGTTTTATTTAACACTGACTATTGATCGTTAATAGTATACATGTTTTTAGTCTATAGAAGCTGCAACTTAAAGGAAGTCCACGTGTTATAGAAAACGCTGACAACGAGACCCCCTTAGCTTATCAAAGACAAAAAGAAGAAAAATTAGTAATGGCCTTTTAATTACAAGCAGATCGGGATAAAACTAATGGCTTGGTTTTCACACGTGAAACTTAGTCGTTCTAATTAGTTAGTGGTTAATCTTCCTTATAATGCCATCGTGAAACTCATACAATATTTCGCAATCATAATTACGCTTGGCTTAAAAAAAAAATATATATATATATATATAATTACGTTGAAAATACATTGATAATTATAATTAGGTTGGAGAGAAGTGCTTCCTTTCTTTTTTTTTTCTTCCATAAACTAACATCAAGAGTTGGGTTTTCTCCATGGTAGACTAGAGTTGGTTTATTATAATCAAAAACTGTGAATATGCTTGTTAGAAAGAAAGTAGCAAAGAACATTACGGAATATAAAACGTTATAATAATGTTCGTGTTTATCACTCAATTGTTTCCAGAAGAAGTTTGTGTAATCTTCTATTAAGGGGTCGAATTAGCGTTTTAAAATAACTGGTTATTGACTTATATACTAATTTCTGTTATTGATATGTATATTTAAAGTACTAATGCCACGAACTAGCTTTAACTTACTCAATGCACAACTTCAACTATGCTGACTTTAAGTGATGAATTTATAGAAAAACAGATTTTTATAAAAGAAGGTTGCTCGTTCGTTGATTTGTTATAACGTACTTCAAGAGTAACAGTACCCTCGTTAATACGTTGTTCATGTTTAGTAACATAGATCAAGGAACGTTTATTTGAAAACCGCATCTCCTTATTCAATAATGAAAACGTTCTGTATTCTATATATATGTGTGTGTGTGTTTATGTATGTATGTGTGTTATCAAATTACGTGTCTCACATATTAAAGAGAGATAAGGATAGTGCAATTAAAAAGAAAATGATTAACTTACCCATTGCTACATTCTCGGAAACAAAGATAATTTGACGTATTAATATTTTCATGAGCTTTAAAAAGTATTCAGCTATTAATATAGGGACATAAGAAAATGACAAAGAATTATCCGATGATTATCGTATTTATGATAAACTTGTGTTAATATTGAATCCATAGACTACAGACTTGATTGCACTTTATGCAATTACAGTTTTAGCTGACAAACAGTATAAGAAATAAATGAATACGACATTCCATTCATTGTTTTCTATGGTTACCAAGATCGTTGCTAAGTTCACATCGTTGGATATTATAAACTTCTGTTTGTTGAAATTCACGTAAATGAAATATCTTAATCAAGTTACATTCCTTCCCAGTTTTTCAATTTCATTTACCTTAGAAACTGCTGTAAGAATGTTATCAACTAAAATAAAACCCTTTATTCATCATGGTTTAAAATAAAATACGCTCGAAGTTGTTGTATAGCTTTGCTGGTGTTTTGATTGATATTGTCTGATGACACCATCACTCCTCATACTGTAAAAGGCATGTAGAATAACGCAACTTCTACGGTGAAAGGCACGTGGTTAAAGAATAAATACAGTAGGTTATTATCTTTTTTTAGAATGTGTTTAACTTTGGAGACTTTGATAGAAACACAAGATTAGAATTTTTCTCATACTTTCCCAAAGTTCATGTTACTAGTTCCAATTAGATTAAACGAAACAGAAAATCCTCTTGTATCAAAATCATCTTCACATCCATCAAACATGTTCTCTCTCTCACTCTTTTTTCTTATTCTTGCTCTATTCAAAAATAACTCATCTGAATGATACGTTTATGCAATAGAGAAGCATGCCTACAAATAAGTTAATTAACTCCATCTCTTGGTTGTAGAAGTATTATTTGTATCTTTTTTTGGGGGGGGGGGCTTGCAATATGAATAAATTGCCCAGCACCTCCTCTTGGTGACTAAAATGTAAGCTTAATGGCTTATAGTCCTAAAATTCAGGATTCGATCCCTGCGGAGGGCACAACGTACCTAATAATAGTGAGTGTCTCTGACTTATCTCAACATAATTATTACTAGATTATCAATTGCCAAAGTCTGCCAATAATGTGAATGTTTATTGGAAGCTTGAACGCTTTGTTTATTTTCTGTTGCCAGATCCCAGTTCATCACTAATTATTCTGGACTTGCTTTTTAAGAGTTGTTTCCTTGATTTGGTTACAAAGGTATTTCTTGTAAAGTGCATGTATGTGTAGTGCAGATAACGATATTGGTATCTTAAACCTAAATGGCGCTTATACGCATTTATTAAACAGACTGGTCAAAGACCACAAGGCTCAGGCATGACCCTCCCCTAACTTAGAACTGCTAGAAAAAGGGAAACCACTCCGTAGTATCCGCTGACTATTCTTAACGAATAGCGGGATTGATTGTCACTTTTACAACGCTTCAGAGCTGAAAGTGCGGAGCGTGTTCAGCGACATATTGCAGACTTAGAGACACTCGATACGCAGCCCGTCACGCTATTCACTAACTTACAACACCATACAAATAGCAAAATAATATATTTCAAGTAGATGCATATGTACGTGTGCAGCCTGTTTGAATTTTTTTTTTCTAGAATCAAATCAATCTGAAACAAATGTCCAACATTTCGACTCTTCTGTAGCTTAGACTTTTTCTTCAGGTTTCAGGCATGCGGTAAGGAATAGAGGGTCAGTTATAACGTGGATATTACAAGAAACACGATGGTTATGTCTAGTTAACTTACCAGATCCCAACTGAACATTGATTATTATGGATTTTGCCTTATATACCATATTTGTATCAAAATATAACGGGCCATAAGTACGTTTCATATGTATTTACGAAAGATAAACTTCAATACCTTTATTTCAATAAAATAAGTTTTAACAATAGTATTTATTCTGATTCTACTAAATAAAATTTGTTCGTGTTTGTTTATGGCTATAATCACAATAATGTTTAGGTTCATGAAGCCTTAGTATAAAACGATAAAACCCCTCTCACCCCTGAAGAGAAAGGTTCAACTTTCGAATCCGCTCGCGTTTTAGGGTTTTTATCATTTTATAATGTTTAGGTTGTTATGGTTTATATCATATCTATAAAACACAAACTTATCGATATTATTTTGGACATGTATAAGCCTTTCTTGACATCGGTCAGCATCTGAATACCTATGTTCATGTGTATAAATATGCATACGATTATTTCAACTGATCATAAATCGTAATTCATTTTTCCCCTTTGCTGAAACGCCAGCAATTAGGCCACAGTTTACCACTGAGCCGCCATTCAAAGTTGTCTTCTCCAACAAGAAGGGTGTTCGTATCCCTTGCTCAGCCAACGGCGATCCCCGTCCCCTCATCTACTGGGTCAACTTAGATGGCTCTCCTATCACAAACATTGCCGGTATCCGAATGGTTGAACCTGATGGTCATCTGGTTTTTCTGTCGTTTTTTCCAAACCAGTACCGAGACGATACCCATAACACAGTCTACCGTTGCGTGGCCAGCAACCATAGGGGAATGATTGGAAGCAGGGCTGTTAACGTGACTGCTGGTAAGGAAAAATTGCCGTCTAAGATTTCTAATTCACGTAACTGTTTTCTGATTGTAAACTAATGCCTTAAAATTACCAAATTATGATATATTTTAGTCATATTTTACGTTTTTAGCCCTAAAAAATCCAGATTTAAACTTTGAGCATCAACAGTTGAAGAGAACGTTAATGAGTAATATCATTTGTAAGTTGTTTCTTTATGATAAATTTTTCGAAATGAGAAAATGGCTATCAATCATAGCTACAGTATATTAAATATAGAAAAGTGATTTACAAATTACCTACGAGTAAAGAATTGTCATAAGTTTAGAATGTGGTAAAAGTGGTCCATAACGTCGTTTTCGATATCTAAATTCAAGATAATTGCGTCACTTCTTGTGACACCCAAAATATTTTGATCTATATTCACCTTTTCTTACATTTTTGGGTAACAAAATAATGGAAAACTAGGTATTAACGAAAAGAAACATAACAAAGAACAAAAGTTGTGCTTCATAATACTTTATTGTTTTCAAAGCTCTTGAGGTTCAGCTAAATAGTTCATGAACTGGCTGACAAAAATAAGACTTGTTTAACATCAACGTTGTAGCACATGTTGTATTATTTATAAATGTGATTAAAGGATGTTCTTATCAGTAAGAAAAAAGTCTAGTTGATATAGCAGTTTAATTTTCTATATTTTTAGACATCAAAGTTGAAAAAATCTTCAGTGTTGTGTAGTTTTAGACCAAAGAAAAGTGCCAACAAAATTTGGTTGTTGTGTTGTTTTTTTCATTTTATAATTATTTTTCCTTAAGTTTTATCGGTCTTCAGTAGTTTTGGTTTCATTTTATAAATTATGTTGAGTTTATTCTTAATCATTTTGCCAGTTCACTGTCTACGGTCTTATAATATATTATCGAAAAACGTTGGATAAATAAAGTAAACATCGAACGACTATAATAATATTTATCCTTTTTTTTACTTGTAACAAGGAATTGCAACTTCCGTAAATACACTAGTAGTTATTTTCTTTGGAAAAGCCACGTTTTGACAAAGAATTGGGGACTACAACGTGAGGGTTTTACCAATAGGACTGAACTACTACTTCAATTCTAGTAACTTGTTTGTTTATTGTTTAAATTTGCTAAGAGTCTCCCGGTGTTTCTGAAAGTATTTATTCTGGTGGTTCATTTGTATTTAAAAGTGTTTACTATTAAGTACAAAGCTGCATAGTGGGCTATTTGGGCTGTGCCAATTGAAGGGATTGAAACCCGAATTTTAATGTTGTAAGCTCTCAAGCTTACCTCTGAGCTATCGAAGGGTATTTGAAAATTAATAATCGCAAAGTCAGAATTTTTTTTATTATTACTTATCGTTTATAATTCACTTTGATTAATGATAGAAAGTTAAAAAAGTTTCGCTGATATTAAAGTTGTTACATATTTGTTCTTCCAGTAGTTATTTCATAATAGTAATTTTAAGTTAACTATTTAAGTCAGTCAAAAGTAAATGGATCGAAGTATTTCACTTGATAATATTCAGATGGAAAAATGTTACCATTGTGGAAGAATTAACGCTGATGGAAAAATTCCGAGATTTCGCAATTCTAAAAATAAAATCGAACAACTTTTGTATTTTATTTTTTTGCCTTCTTAGCTGCCCCCAGAGTGGTAAGTCTTTGGACTTATAACGCAAAAAATCGGGTTTCATTACCAACGGCGGGCACAGCACAGACAGTCCGTTGTTTGGCTTTACGCCTAACAACAACCAAACAGAAAAACTTCTTAGCTGCACCTAATACTGATGAAAAGAGACAAAAAGTACTTGGATTTCTAGCGAGTAAATTGCTAAACTTCACGAAAAAAATTCGTATTTTTCTTAATTTATATAATATAATATGATGTGTTGTACAAATTGCGATAAATATTTCCACATGGAAACCATTTAACTTACTCGATCATAAAATCCCCAGCCTTACATTTCTCCTATTTCAACGCTCTTTGGTGATAAATACATTAATGTGATATTTTATTATGATCTGCGTTTTAAAACATTGAGTATACATTATTTACATTCGTGGGTATAAAGTCTTAATATATTGCTAGTTCGAAAGACACTGAACGCAAAACGTGGATATTTAATAACAAATATCCCGTTCATTCTGTTCAAACTGAATATAGATTCACCATATGGCTGATATTTTGCAAAAAGAACGAGAAATCATTATTTTTAGACAACAATACCCCGATCAATTGAGGACTGCAATTTTTAACAATATTAGGTTTCGTCAACTTGACTAATATGGACAACTGCAAGTAAAGTATACTCACAGAGCCAAATCGCGTTTGAGATGTTGGACGTACGAAGTGGAATAGTGGATCTGACTTCACTCATCTTAAATAGTAAATGTATATTTCTTTCTTTTTGAACCTCGGTAGTATATATATTTTTGCTCCGAAACGATAGGATAAAATGGTGGTTGCCAGCTTGCTCCGATATGCTATTTTTTAAGCCGCAAAATAAAGTACTAATTTTTTTTTTAAACGCAGATCTTAACATAAACAAATGTGTTCTATTATATACCCTGATGATCAATACTTATATCACGGAACTAGTCTAAAACTTGTGTATATTAAACAGTTCCTCACACTTCTCTAAACCTGATGACTGTCAACATAAAATTATATCTTATTACAAGTGTTGTCTAGATGCATATACTAATATACTCAGTATAACAAAAGGATGTTCTAAAGTAAATGTGTGCTTCTTTCCCAGTTTATTTCACCAAATTTTTGTCGCATTACGGTGTGTGTGTGTAAACTGAAAGTAGGTCAGCATGACCAGTATGTATATTCTTCGGTATTTAATTTCTGAAAATTTGTTTTGAAACAGTTCCTTGATTATTCGAGTTCTTTATACTTGTTTAAATATGTGTAGTATCTTAGAAATATCTTACTTAAAAAAGTTGGACTGGGCATGGCCTAGTGGTTAGTATGTCGTTTATGAATCTAAGGGCCTATTGTTCGTGTTCTTTTATCGGAAAATCGTGTTCCCCACTTTTGAGCCGTATGTGTAATATAAGAGCGGCGGTCAAATTTCACTATTCAATTGAAAAAGCGAAAAAGTTGGCGGTAGGTCCAGTTAACGAGCTTCCTTCCCTCTAATCTATTAGTTCAAAATTAAAGAGACCTAGCGCAGATAACCCTTGAGTAGCTTCATGCAAATATCCGAAATAAATATGTTTAACGGAGTTTCAGCTTTTAACTTTTTTACTCACGAAGTAACAAAAGGTTCCTTTCAATAGAATTTCTTATGTTAAAGTGTTAGATTCATTGCATAACCAAACACCCTTTTAATTAACACTTCTTTTGATAATGTCTTTATAGAAACTGTTTTAAAATAAGCAGTTTAATTTATAATACAAATAATTTATCCAGGAGGCAAAATTTTCATTTCTTCCTAAGATAACTGACATCAATAAGGGTGGATACCATCGCCGTAAAAATAAAATAAATAGGAATGCTACTGAGGACTGCTTGCCTTTATGCATCCTAGCCTGCAGAAGGCTGTCCTCGTCACGGTATTTTCAGATTTACTTCGAAGAGGGAGCTTGAAAGCATCAAAAGTTTTATAGTTTTGTATTGTAAAGAAGAGAATCACGTCAACTGGTACTTCAGAAGACCGGCTATCCACTAGACAGTTTCGGATTGATTGAAGCAATCAAACGTTTCCTATTCGAAGTGAGCCTAGAATGTAGATAAATGCGCATACATCCATACTTACAAAAGAAATTTCGAAATATATATATATATAGACGTATATTATTACATTCAGAGAGATAAATCCGTAGAATTGAGCACTTAAAGAATAGCTTGTTTTTTGCTAAAGTAATACTGCTGGAAAACATCTTATAGTTATGGGCCGGCTCCAGTTTTCTAACATATTTAAATACGTGTTATTTTCAAGCAAAGTAACACTGTGAATCAACATGAAACATTACACCAATCCATGATGCGACTAAATGGATTCAGGCATTTTTGAAGGGATGTCTTTTTCTCATCAGAATCACGCTTTACCTCGGTTGAGCGTTTTGGGGTTGTACTTTGAATTGCTGTATTTGGATATATGTATATTTATATTTCGTAAAACATGCGCTGATACTGTTTGCAAAAATTTTCAAAAGACAAACAGAGAAGAGAGAGGGAACGACAAAAAATTACGTATGGTGACTTTTTAGTTTGTTGAAAACCATACTTTTTAAACGTCTATACTACACGTAGCCCTCTCTCTCTACCATTTCTCTTCTGTCAGAAAATAGGTTTCATTCACTTTTTTTGCCGATTCCTATTGAACGAGTGATTTCTTTTTCTGCCTGGGACCTCCTCACACATACATGCTACCATAGATTTTTGTTTGTGGCTTCAGTATTTCAACCCGTAAGTTCAGGTTGTCTAAGTAGAAAACAGGATTTAAAAACCTTATTCGGTAAGTGGAATCCTTCCATATCGGAAGACATTGGCTAAACTTTATTTGTAAAACCCTATGGAATTTTTTTTTTCAAGTAATCGCCCACCAGGGGTTGAAAACAAGTAGATAAAAAAAATCTTCCTTAGATTAAACGAAAATTGCTTCGTCTTAGATATATATATATATATATGTGTGTATATATATATATATATATAATATTGAGCGGTATATCGAATTTAAGCGCCTTGTTACTACAAACGAGATAAACGTGTACGCGTTAAAAGCCTTTATCGATTCAACAAAATTTTTACCGTTTTTTTCACTTCAAAATTTCTCTTAAACACAACACACTCTTGAAGCTTTCGTTGCGGGAATTAAGAGGCTTTAACGCACACGTTTTGTAATTTAAACTTTATATATATGGATAAACTATGCTCAACCCAATAAAATATCTATTTCACGAAAGCATATATCCATAATAGAAGATGTATTTACCAAGTTCCTCTTCTGCCACTATCGTTATTCTTATTTGTGATATTTTTCCCGCTGTGAGAGAGTTGCTGAAACGTAATTTATAAACGTTCTCATGGGTTTTAAAACTGTTGCACTAGAGTTTTGTGCATTAATCTGAATCCATACAGAGTGACAGAAAAACTCCTCCCTTGGTTTTAATAAACGCAAAAGCTATCACCAGAATGTTCCGTTTAAAACTTATAATAAGTTACTTTTATTTTTTATTTCTTACGAAACCACACTTCGTGTAAGAGGGGTACTGAACAAATACACGAGAATACTCACTCTGACCATAGATTAATGCCATTTCGAAAGATTAGAAAGTGAATTTGCTTCTTCAGAGCAGATTAAAGTTGAAGTATCATCTTCATGATAGATTGGAATTTCTATTTCTCAATTACGTTAAAATTTATGGTTGCAGCCACAAATTCGCGAGCCAAATGTAATATTGGCGTAAAAGCGGGTGACTGGTTGAGCTCAGCAAAATCTATAGAAGAAATAAAGCTGGAGGTTTATTAGCTTGTGTCTAATGGATTCAAAATCGGCACGAAGCGAGCTGCATATAAAGTCCCTCGTAATTTACCAGAGTAAAAAAAGACCTAAAAATATCATCGGTTATTCCGTAAAATTGAATGGTAAGCTTGATTGGCTGAAGTAGGCAACTCCAGTTAATCATACTAGCTAAAGATAATTTTCAACTATATTTTTCTAAGATTGAATTACGAACATGACGTCAAAGACTGAATTAGCTTTTTTTTTAAGTCAACTTTACGACTAATGGCGGAGCATTTTGTCTTGTGACTTTGTTATAAAGGAAATTATTAGTACAAATAAGTTGAAAAGAAGGACAAATTTTTGGTTCCCTATATGTCTTGAATATAATCTCCAGATATTATGATCTAACAAAATGTTGAAATATATCTTTCATATTAATAACACGAGTTTGATTTGCAGGTGGCAAAACTATTGTCTTTCGTATATCCTATACGCCCAATTTTCCATCATCAAACCAATTGATGAACTTAAAAGTGATGTTAACGATTTTGTTTAAAATAATGTACCGTGGTTTTCACGAAACTACAATGAGACAAGAAAAGTAATTATGGTTTTACCACTAAGCACTGTAATTTTTAGTATGTAGGCATGGGCTGAAATAATATGGCTGCCACATTCAATCTGTTACTCTATGATGCTTACAAAGAACTGCTAAAGTTGAGTTATAGTCTTATTTGAGCACCTAACTGCCATTATCGAGTGTTTCACAGCTTGTGAGACTTCCAATATCATTGAAAAGTGTTGCTATAGCGAAGAACTGGGAACTAAACATAGAACCAAAGTGTCCATCTTTCTTTTTTCTCTTCTCACGCTTGCCAAAAAAAATGTGTGAAGTCTTCGTAATGGCTTTAGTACGACAGAAAAGCATTTTAAGAGCATTTGGGAACAGGCTATCACTAAGCACGGTAGTACTTAGAATAAGGTAAAAAATCATAATTCTATTGTAAACGATGTTTTCATTACCCCTTGAAGTTAGCCTTTTTACAGAAGTCTATGTTCTTTTAAAAAACTTAAGTACAGAGTGAAACAAGAATTACTAGCCAAGAAAAGCAAAAGATGAACATTAGATGACTGTAACATATAAAATACTCAATACTTTGTACACTATACAATCGGTGTCTTTATGTAGTCAACACCCTATATTATGTATGAAGTGAAGGAGTAAAAAATCAATACACATAATTCTAAATTTTATTGCACACATTCAGTAAGGGGGAAAAACGTCACAAAAAAAGTAATAAAAACATTTTATGAATATAAAATGATGTAGGGATGGCAGTGCCAAAATTAATGCAAAGATGAATATAGGGATGATAACAGCTATATACTTTTCATGTGTTCTTTTCGTACTGTAGGTTCTTCAACCTTAAGACCCAAGAAGTCAGTATTATGACCAGTGATGATTGAACATCTATTGCAGCCAATTGTATGTTATAATATCAATATCTGAGGTAATTCTATAAGTAAAATGAAGAAACTGACAAAACTGATATGATATTAACAATATATATTACCATCGAATTATAAAAATGAAACAACTGTTCACTTATCATCCTAATTCAATGAAACTGTTTAAAAAAGAAAGAGGGGAAACAAGTAATAAAAAACGTTTTGCAAAATTAAGTATGATGTAGGGATGGCAATGCCAAAAAGTACAGAAACAAGGTAAGTATGAATACACAAGACCATACAAAAGTCACTACATAAGTAGCTACATCTTTCCAAGAATAGCTTTTATCTACAACTAAATGCTGAATTCCTGTCGCTTGCATGAATTCAGGTTTGAATAAAAGCATTTAAACTGAATAGCTCTATACAGTTTTACAGTGGCTAATAATCATAAGCTTGTAAGATTGACTCAGTACTTATTGACTCTTATGTAGGGATTTTTGTATGGTTTTATGTATTCATCCCTACCTTGTTTCTGTACTTTTTGACATTGCCATCCCTACATCATACTTAATTTTTGTAATTTTCTTTTATTACTTGTTTTACAATGAGCAGATAACAAGTGTCAACTCTAATGGGTGTTTTAAGTCCTTTTCAATCACCAATAAAGTAACCTAAAATAATTTAAGTATTTGAATGATGTTAGAGCTCGTGCCTAAATCATCATTTCACATTACATATCGAACCAAGTATTTAATTATCATATATATATGTTATATATTACCTTTCAATTTCACCGAAAGTAAAACTGAAAGGAGAACCTTTGACGTAGAGGCCTAATGTTTTCTCTGATTGGCCGTACCCTCTGCTATGAACTGCAGTTTAGGCGAAACCTTTGGTGAAATTGAAAGTAAATTTTAACATATATATGTAAGTATCTACTCTATTTTATATGACAACAAATAGATAACACAAGTCACCATTGTTACAAGTAACAACATGCGTATAACATATATTACTGTGGTTTTATATAACAACTAGCAGATGCCCTTTGAAACAATTTAACGGCAATTTTCCTAAAAATAGGGATGAATAAACATAAAACGTTCAGTCAACCCAATTCTTTGCATCAGAGCATACATGCAATATGATTTTCTAATTGGCCATTTACAACTGTCTTTTGTCATTCCATCTGTTATTTCAATAACTAAAATTGCACTGCGTTTGTTTTTAAGCAAAAGAGATTGACTGCAGTGCACTGTTGGCAAAATTATTTTGTTTGCGATGTAATAGGTTCATCCAGCACATTAGAGCGCTCAGCTTCGCTAAGTAACCGATGGGATTTTTTCCGCTGGATGCCACCGTTCCTTGTTATTTTACTGAACGCAAGGAAAGACCGCTACGGAAGTGAGCGCTTTTTCACAGTTGTCATCATTTCTATAAGAAGTGTCAAAGAGGAAATATTCTATTCAAATAAAGTTACATAACATGATACAATAACGTCATGCTTATATATAATACTGACATGAAGCATATATATATATATATAAACCAAACAACAATAAATACATACTCAAACACTTTCATCTCTTTTCCGTTCCAGCTCCTAACTTCCGAATATTTCTTTCAATCAGACAACGGAGAAAGTCTTGTTGTTGTTTTTTCGTGAAATTCCCTCACACAAAGAAACATTTTTGTTCTTAATATTTTTTATAAGATTGACTATTTAGCACACACGAAGACTGGTGGATCGATGTGAAATTTAAGGAATTGCAAAAAGTGAATAATTTTTCTCTAATTTACTCTTGAAAAGAAGCATTTTGATACATAATTGTTTTTCCTACGATTAACCGTTTAGGAGATACAGAGAATGAGAGACAGACAGGCATTTAACTGTTATATATGTAGATACGCAGATAACAAGCGTCAATTTGACAACAAATGGATAGAATAATCGCCATTTTTACAAGTAACAACATGAAATAACAGACGTTACGGTCGTTTCATATAACAAGAAGTAACAGAAGTCAACACAGTTCTTATATCAAAAAAAAAACAAAAAAAACGGGTGACAGAAGCCTTTGTGGTTTAATATGCAAACAAGTCTAACAAATACTGGACGTTGAGCAAACCAGTCTTTTATCCAGTTACTAAACCCTCTTATACAACCACGTATCTTTAAGTAAAGTAAAAACTGCATCCAACTGACAAATGTCAGACTGTAAGACTACACACTCACACAACTACTAGACGGCAAATAAATATCATGGCTTGCATAACTCTCATAGTTCCATGGCCAACAATATACGTTATTTTACACAATTACCAATCGTCGAACAAAAAGGTACTGAAATATATAATGTGTGCTGATTTAATGATAAAGAAACATGTACCTAAAACCGCTTTAACATCAAAGTTCTTGCAAAAACAAATCAGGAACTTCTGTTTTATTCAGAAACATTTTCTCTCAAGTATCTTCATCAATCAAGTAACATCATACGCACACATGTCTTAAACAACATTTAAAAGCCTTATATGAGCAACGTGGTATTTGAAGACACTGATTTACGCATCAGTTGCCATGGGATACTGTATCTGGAGGGTAACAATCGAATATTTATTATCTGTACTGCTTCAAATCATATTTTACCAGTAAAGTGTTATGTATATGGAGTTGTCCAATAATATTTGTTCCCAATAATAACAGACGTAAATCGTGTATTTTTAGTATATTTACATTCATTATCCTAGTTTGTTGTTCGAGAAATACAATTAGTTTAAGTCTTATGAGAAAATGATTAGAAGAATAAACTACACAATAGTGTTCAAATGTAAGCCTTCCACAAGTAAACAAAACAAAGCATGTTGGAGATGTAACGTCGATCTTGTACTATAACGTTTTGCGTACCAACTACGTGTGAAAGCTTATTAAACAAAAACTACAAATGTAAAAAAACAAAAGACGAGGTATCTTATCAATCGGACCACAGCTACATCACGAAACACAGCTTCACACAAAATCATATTTACATATCAACGCCACCTGCTGAAAATGTAAAGATGAAAGTATAAAAGAATTGAAAAAGTGTATTCACGGTAAGAGCTTTATGAGTTAAATCCGTAACTCTTTGAGTTCAATTCTGACACGATCTTGTTTTTTCTTTTTTTGGCATATGCCACATTCCCAATTAATTCCTTGATGATCCTCATTTCGTAGACAAGTATTTCAGTATTACCCAGACATGTAGCATTTTAATGATGGTCTGGCGTCGCCTAGTGGTTAGCGCACCCTGGCGGTAAACCTGATGATTCGTAATTTGCGTCCCGTTGCCACAAAAAACGCGCTCCATATTTTGGGATCGTGAGTGCGTCATAACAGTAATGAACAAGATCCTATTATTCGATCACAGAAACGTTACCCAATAGTTGACACTAGGTGTTCTTGACTAGCTGCCTTCTCTCTAGTCTGTTAGTTCAAAATTAGAGATGGCTATGCGCAAAAACCCGTTTGTATATTTGCTCTACAATTCTAAACAACAAGAACAGCATTTTAATGTTTTTGTTGCTCTAACGTCGATCCTTTTAACTCCCCAGAAATCTCCAAACCAAATGAACGTAACATTTTGTTATTGTATCTGGAAGATCGGTTCTTTCTTATTTTTTGCCTAAATGAACATGTTCCAGAGAATTTCGATTGGCTTCAAAACTGTTTTATGTTGTATCGGCTCAACTTGGGAAATAGGGTAGAGTAGTGATCTACTCGTCTGTTTGTGATTTGTCAGTTGGGAAGGAAGAAGTTTGGATGCTTTCAGCTTCTTGTTCATTAGTGGTCTGAATACTTTCAGTTATACAGTCTTGTCTTTTTTCGATTTCAATTTTCATTAGTTTGGAAGATTTATTGTGGTAATTTCAATTCGTCTTTTGGGTATTTCTCACTTAATTCACCAGAAATTAGGTAGTTTGCCCACATTTGTGACAATAATTTATTGTGTATCTCATAATATAACCAAAGACCATCTTGTATTTTTCTATATTTTTTTATTATCGATTAAATACTATTTTCGAGCAACGTATTAAAATTGGTTAGACTATCCATTTACGGTTTTATTACCTGCCCATTTATTTACGAAATAATTCTCCATTATTTCCATATTACTGTCAGACAAGAGGGCTTTTAATTTCAAGTTTTCGTCAATTATTAGTCAAGACTACATGTTTCATGTTTCTTTATATTTTCTATACTTTATTCAAAAACTTCGTTCAAAAATTGTCTCTTTCTTTGTATTATTTACTCGAACTATTTACGTTTTTATAAAAAATGATATAAAAATTCATGTTTGAATATCATTCATCATATATTGTATCCAAAATGCTCCTAAAAATGTCGATAATTTTGAGAAAAAATTAAGGTCCATACAACTGTATACTATAAATTAATAATCCCTTCTAATTTCTAATGATGACAAAACCTTGTCGAAACGTTGTACATTTGCTGTTATGTTAAACTTATATTAAAGTTTTCTTCATTACCCATTCAAGCTGTCTCCAACCATTATTAGTCTCAAAGTGGGTTCCTCGTCATCGAATCTCTGAATTCAGCTTGTAAGCTGGCCTACCTAACCTTCTTCTTCGACATTCTAAGTTTTATCAAATACTGAAACAATAAATATTTCTTTCATTTTGCTTGTTAGACACCAGACAGTAAAAAAAAATCATTTTTACCACAATAACTCGTTCTATTGTTAAATTTATTTCACAGTTTCTTGCGTTATACAAATATACATAAAAAGTTCGCAAAATCTTTTCGGGAGCTTTCTTATGATGGATATATATTATTCTATCGTTTTAGACATAAAAGCAAAACAACTCCACACACAATGTTTCAAACTAAGCACTAACAGTCTACATTTCTCTAGCATGACATTTTAAGCTTAATGATGTCGAAAAAAAGTGATATTTTTCGTTTAGATTGTCTTCCCAATATTTTCTAATAGATAGAAACTTATGTTACTGCAATTTTCGTCTCCTGTACATTTCTTACATGTGCACTATTCATTATATGTGCGCGTTTATATTGAAAATTTTAGATGATTATTTTTGTTCAGAGTAAAGTTACAATACCAATGTCTCTGTGCCGTTGATGTATGTTTTAACTCAGGTCAGTTTTTTTTTTATACTAAATGACATCAACTGTATAACAGTTTGCAAAGTTCCAATACCAATGTCTCTGTGCCGTTGATGTATGTTCTAGCTTCAGGTCAGAATTTTACTGAATGACTTTAGCTGTAAAAAAATTTGTAGAATAAACATAAAACAACAACCAGAACAAACAAAATCAACTATTTAGTCGTTTGTTCAAACACATTTCGTACAATTTCCTGAAATAATAACCCGAAAACATTGCTTTGAATCATTAGAATGTTATGTTAGTAAAATCACGAGAGATTGCTTACAATATCTCGAGGAAGTAATGAGTAGTTTATCGCATTTAATTCTTTCCCAGATTAAAGGGAAAATTATCTTTTATAAAAAGTGGAGAGCATATAACAGTATGATACCCAGGTAGGTTCACTTCTAGCTTCTTTTGAGGTACAGCTGACTAGGGTAGGTAAGGGGGGGTTAGTAATGTCACAAATTTTAACTCTTGGTTTAATGAAGCTGTAGCTCAGTTCTTCTGAACAAGGTGTATATCTGTTAATAATCTATGGCTATAGTTTTTCACAAATCACATTTTTCAAAACATTTAAACTCAAGCCCAGTAATTCGAATGCAAAAGCTCACTTCAACAGTACTGAAGTCACACATGCCAATCGCTTAACGAAATGTTACCATCAGTATTGGAGGTATATATACTAAACAATGCGATGGCGCATCGTAGCAGATACGAACCGTGGCGCAATGGGTGAAATCTCTAGCTTCGATATATCTGGTTAAAGACGAACTACCGACCATTCGAGAGGGTTACTAGGGTAGACTTATGGCCGAAGGGATATAAAATAGTATTTTCAAAGAAAAATATTCATACAGCGTGATTGTTAAACGACGTAGAGTCAAAGTATACAGCATTTCAAAGGAGAGAGCCGCCAAGGTCTGCCCTTCACAGAAGTGTAAAAACTCTCACAGCAGAGTGTTTAGGACAACACTAGTCTATGAAACCACATCCAAAACCAATCTGGAACAACGTCCTCATCCACAAAATATGATCTTAGTTGCAAAAGAGAACCCTCCAACTCTAAAGGCTATTGCATAAACTAAGGCATATCCCTATGGTACTCTTAAACGTATAATAAGTAATGATTTAAAGTTTATTAAGGCTAACAAGAATGACGACGAAGAAAGTAGTTCCAAGGGTAGTACAGGACCTGGTTTGTTTGTTTGTTGGATTTCGCACAAATCTACTCGAGAGCTATCTGCACTAGCCGTTTTTATTTAGAAGTAATAAACTAAAGGGAATACAGCTAGTCAGATCACCCACCGCTAACTCTTAGGCTACTCTTTTACTAAGAAAAGGAGGGATTAACTGTCACTTATAATGCCTCCACGGCTGAAAGGGTAAGTATGATAGGTAACACGTTTTGAAACTGTGACTCACAAGTTGCGAGTTCAGTTCCCTAATCATCAGGCCATGCTAGGCCTCACAAGACCTGGAAGATTGTTCTAATAAACTGCGATTAACCCTTTTGTATTATTCTTAAATATAGAGCATAACCTAATAAGCATATTTTATCTAACGAAACCGTTTTCAAATGTTTAAGTCACTATAATAAAAAGTATTAAACCGACGAAAATGACATATTTTGCAACTCATCTTTCTTGTTAGTGATTGTGGCAAGATAAGTGGAACTTTGTTTACTTTTTAATGTTAGAACGGAAAGATAAATAAACAAGCATTACGTGTGCCTCATATGCAAATTCTTTTTTTTCTGAGTTATTTTAATTTTTACAGGCATTTTTAATTATCACATTTTTATGGCTTCATATTTATTCTCTGTAATCGATGTGGTGACTTGCAAGTAGTTGAAAGTGTATTTGTCCCACTTCTGTACTTGCTTTTCATAACCGCATCTCTTCAAAATCTCAAACTGAAGAACAGACTTGCTGTTTCTTCTAAAACAGCGATTCCCATTTGGAAAACAAAACCAAATACTTTTCAAGGTATGTAGCCAAACGCTTATTGTACAATTGATTATTAAGGTCAACAAAACAACAACAACAATGAAGTTTTTTAAACTATTTTTACATTGTACAAAGCTGCAAAATGGGCTATCTTCGCTCTGTCTACCTCGATGTACTGAATCCCAGATTTTGTCGTTGTAACTCCATAAAGTTACCGCTGGCCCACCGGCGGACAATACGAAAATAGTTCGTGTGGTTATCAAAAAGTTTGTTAGCTTTTATCGCTATTAAATGGTTGCAAATATAAATAATTTAGTTAAAAACTCTTCTGAATGTATAAAGTTACGTTATAACTGTTAGGGAAAATGATGTTGCTGATGTTTACAGTGTGAATTTTTCTTCGCTGCATCCATTAAGTCAAAGTGCTCATCAATTTGTCTGTCCCCTATGTCTTCCAGAGATAAATCAAGAAACCAGATTAATGACACTTTTTCGAATCCAATTTCCTGCAATGCTCTAAACTTTTTGATGTCCAGAAAGTAATCAATTCAATTTTCTCTTCGCGATTGAAATCCCTATAGAAAAGCGAAATACCGTCATTTTTAACATGCTGTGATTTTTTGTTGTTGTTGTTAACTTTCATTACTTTATCAAGATATTGTGCGAATAATAATATTCTTTAGTGCCATCTGGTGTAATAAGAGTAATTAAAATTTAATTTCTACTATTTTCTGTATGAAAGTTTAAAAGGAATTTGCTTTTATTTATATAATATTTCACTTTGCAACTGGTTTTAATTCACGGATTTATATTCAGGTCCCTCTAGTGGGTCAGCTACAAGTTTACAGACAACACTTAAATCCGAGGTTCGATTTCCGCAGTTGGCAATGTGTGGCTTTCCACTAAGATACACAAACTAAATTCATAATTGTAATAAACATACTTTGAAATTAGATGTGATATCATTTTAATCTCTTGAGATAATTTTCATTTAGAACTGCTGTCCATCCGAATCAAATACATGTCTCGAGATCTGTTTGTGTTGATTATGGGTGCCAGTTGGATGCACCAATATAATAAACAATTGAAATGTTCGAAGATTTAAATGCGTTATATATATGTGTGTGTGTATTCTATCTATAAACTCTTTCCTAGTTAGCTTTCCTTTAAAATCCACTTGAACATTATTTCATCAAAATTTTGAAGGTATAAAGTTTACAAAAATTCCTTATAGCTCCAGCGTTTTTAAAATATTACTTTTTCACTTTTGAAGCTTAACAACATAACTTTTTGTGCTGGTGATTCCAGAGCATCTTCATGTTACATTAACTTCAAAGGTTAAGATTTATTCATCATAAATAAGCGAGTCTTTTCTAACTGAAATAGGTAGAAAGCTATTGATGTAAGCTTAAAAATAATGATAATTTCTGAGCAAAAATGAGTAAGTAAAATACGCCTTATAAACAAACATTCAGTATTATTTACATCGAACAGTAGAGATACAATTTCTTACAAACATAAATAATTAGAGAGGTTGGATACGTTATATTAAAGCGATTTTGGAACCTCGTCACGCCTTTACAGTCCAAGTCGTTCTGTCCGGTCATGCTCTATCTGACAACCGTGACACTTTACAATAGTCCTCAGCATAGTTTCATTGCAAAATGCTATATCACAAGTCTGTTACACCACTTCTCCCTGCATGCTTTCCATAACCCATTAAGTGTACAAGAACGACAGTTTCTCAGCACTCGTTTCAACAGTTCGATTGCACAGAAGTCGATAGGTGCTATGTCCGGTGATTTGTATGGAATAGCATTAATACCTGTTTCATTTTCCAACTGCTTGAGGTATGCGGCAGTTGAACGGGAGGTATGTATAGGAGTCTTATTCCGATGAGCCCCTACTCTATTGGCTTAATTTCCAAACGGAGATCCTTCTTGATTATGTTGTGTATTGTTTCCTGGGGCGTATGAACGATCTTTACCATTACCCTCTGTTTTCATGGATTCTTACCTGTTACAAGACGCTGCACTTTATTTATCACGACTAGAGTACATGGAAATTCCAGATTTCCGATCTAAAGACATTTTTACAATCTGAGTGTATGAATATTTTGTGTTAAAAAGGGCTGTTTTCGGTGGCATCATATTATCCACGATACATCTAACAATGTCAAAATGTAGTTCTGATACATTCCGTATCACCGCGACCTTATACCAGCTGTAGTTGTAGTACCTTCGGTACTTTTTATTTTCATTATTGTAGGGTTCTGATCATCACAATACAATACATATTCTTATTTACAGATTCGTAATGTGATTAGATATAATTTAAATGTTCTTTGTTAGATATTGATGGTTAAAATCTAAAAAAAATTTAAAAATCTTGATCGAAACGTAATTTTCAGGTGCCAGCCAGAAGAACGTAATCGATCATAGCAGTATGTCAAACTTTTCTTTCATCCCAGGCGTTTAGCTCTTACCACCGCCTGAAGTCATCCAAAGCTATTACACATAGGAACCGATTCGATCGAGGTGATCACTAATAGAGGTTTGTCTGCTTCATTTCAGCTTATCGGTTTCGTCCGTTGAGTGGACGAAGCTCACAACTTAGGCTGACTCTGCTACGACGTCTAATTGTTCCTCAGGGAAATCTCTTAGAAAGATGGGGGGAAGGGAGACATAGATATATACGAAAAACGCTGTAGAACGTAGAAACAACATTTATGAGTGCTTTAACTTTGTTCCTGTATATGTTTATCTGATTGTGCATACGTATAATAAAATATATATTGCTGTATACGTAGAAAAGCGGGGTATATGAAGGAAGGTTGTAACCCAATTACTGAATACCCCCATGGGTCTGAAGAAGCACGAACAAGAAATAAATGATAACTCTTTTCTTTGTTAGTTCAATCGTTTTCTATTAACAGGTACTATAGATCTATGGAACACTTAATATTAATTAAATAACGTAAAATCGGAATCTGACAAAAGTATAGTGTATACACTTGAAACAATACATATTTTCTGTTCAAATCTAACAATTGTCACAGAACTGAAGTATAATTAAGTAAAAAGCCAGATATTGGTAAAGAAGACATTATTAAGTGAAAATAAAAATGAAACATCAAACATTATATAAAAATTGTTATAATGGATATCTCAGGGGCACATACTGAAATAATGTCTCTAAATAGACATTTATAGATTAAATAAAGCATTTTTACTAGGTAGCAAAAAACAACAATGCGCTAAGATAATACTCGCTGTTCCCAAGTAGAGTTATAACAAGTAAAATTAGACAACGTTATTTATTTCCAAGTCAACATATACGTACTAAATATAACCATTACATTATATAACACTCGCTGCGTTTAATTGATGTTCTGGAAAATAAAACAAACTTGTAAATTAGACAACAGTATTTTCAAAGCAAAGCTTCAAGTCGACTGAATAAATTATTTATACTAGGCTAGCATAAGATATCCGCTAGGAGGCATAAACTCCCCGGCCTTGATGACTTATAAAGCCCCAATATATCACCCAAGTTCGTCCATTATCCTCAATTACTTCTGTAGCTACTCATGGGGTAGGGGTCCGTACCCGAACAAAACTCCAGTTACAAAACCCGCTTGTGATACCGGAGTGCGAATGACAAGTTTAGTTCCGCTAGCTTGTTTGTGGTAGTATGAAAATATCTTCAAATATAGCGCCCCAGGATCCTCTCAGGAACACATTTCAAATATAGCGCCCCAGGATCCTCTCAGAAACACATTTCAAATATAGCGCCCCAGGATCCTCTCAGAAACACATTTCAAATATAGCGCCCCAGGATTCTCTCAGGAACACATTTCAAATATAGCGCCCCAGGATCCTCTCAGAAACACATTTCAAATATAGCGCCCCAGAATTCTCTCAGGAACACATTTCAAATATAGCGCCCCAGGATTCTCTCAGAAACACATTTCAAATATGGCACCCCAGGATCCTCTCAGGAACACAGAGCCCGATGTCAGATTATTTTTCTGATTGAGCAACCCTGAAAACCTACCCCTCGACCCTTTAAATAGGGCTTGTTATAGACTCATTTGATAGGAAGGCTACACCACACCGAGCCCATTTGCCAATTTTGGCCCTGCTAGCTCCAGAACTATAAGAGTAGTTCGCCGACAAACAAATAAATTTACACACAACGTGTATTATATCGAATAACATTAGCTTCTTTGCGTGTAACGTTAGAACAAATAAAACTAGCCTTTGGATTATACAACATTAACTGCTTCTAGATACAGTTGGGTCAAGTGAATAAGATCTTTAAAACAAGATAATGACCTTTGTTTCCAGGTACATATCAGTGTAGCATATAAAGCTAGACAATAAACTAGAGAATGCTATAGTTGATTCCAAGTACACCAGTAGGTCAACTAAATAATACCTTCATAATGTATACCACTCAATATTTCCAAGTGAAGTTATGACAAATGTAATGCCCCCCCCCCAGTGGCACAGCTGTATGTCTGCGGACTTACAACGCTAGAATCTGGATTCCGATACCCGTGATGGGTTGAGCACATATAGCCCATGGTGTAGCTTTGTGCTTAATTACAAACAAACAAATGTTATTTCCCAGTAAATATTAATAGTAAGTAAATGATGTAACAGGCTTTTAGTTATATCGTGAATAACAAATGCTGATATAATCTCCTAACAAACTGATTTACAACAAGAAGATAACTTTAGTGAAAAATAGACACTGGGATTTAACTAGATAAACTAGTAGAGAGGATTATTCGCACCTTACTCAAATAATTTGTGTATGCTAATATAATAGATTATCTCCACAGACAACGACATACAAATTCAGTTTTCAGCACATTTCTGACTATTCCTTATGGCTGGAGAGATTAAGATAAGGTCTTACCGAAGAGAATATTTGTACAGTGAAACTGAAAAATAATGTACAGACAAAAGACAACATTTTAAAGGTTTGTGTTCAGTGTTCTTCATGAAAGCTGTAAAATAGCACAACAGAGTGTTTAGGAGAGAAACAAGCTCCTAAGCTAACCCTAAGCCAAACGAGCAACGTTTTAAGCAGCAAAATGAAAACTGTGGCTAATAAAAAGAACAATAAGATCAAGAAAACCATTATGATAAAGCTGAACATATCTCCAAGTTCTGTTAGCAGGATAACTAATAAAGATTTCAAGTTGACGAAGGCTTTCAGCCACATCTTGAAATCAACAACTATTCTCATGAGCAAGATTGGTGAAGACACTGGATTCACAGCAAACCCAGTTGACCCCACATCTGTCAAGCTTCCTGATACAACTACAATTTACTTTTATGCTTAAACCTGACCTTGGAAGCCGACGTCCACGTACAGCGGAGGGTCTGTGGAAAGTTTGTAAAGATATATAGTCTAAGATTGACCTTAATGAACTTCGCAAAACTATTTACTGCAGAAATTGCGGTTTTTTTTTGGTTTTTTTTGCCATTAAGCGCAAAGTTACAGTGTTTTTGTTTGCTATTAAACACACAGCTACACAATGGGCTATCTGTGCTATGCCCACTGTGAATATCGAAACACAATTTTTAGCACTGAGATTTGACGCTTGGCCACAGAGAGTGTGGGGGGCGAGGGCGAAATTCGGTGTCAGGCAATAGCTCGTAATAATCACCATCATAATAAGCACGGCACCTGAAACATCATTAATCACCATCATAATAAGCACGGCACCTGAAACATCATTCTTATACGGTCGATTAGCCTCATTATTCAATAGCAGTTAAGAAAATAGCATTTAGAAAAGTGAATTCAAACTTCGGTTCAAAGTCATACAGACAAAGCTACTGCGTAACCCAAGTATGAAAACATTGTGGTGTACAGCCAGCCAGCTCTGTTTCTATATATGCATTCTTTTAATTATAGAACTGTAAAAAGATATTAAATAAAGTGTTGATCAAAGTAAATAACAAGAATGGTGCAAATGTTTGTTGTTCCGCACAAAGCTAACCGTCCTAATTCTGAGCATTTAGAATTAAAAAGAAATAACCTAGTCAACAGTACCCACCCTGTCCCTTGGGCTTCCCTAAGTGCATAGTTGGATTTTATCGTCGCTCTTATAACGTATAGACAGCCCAAAAATGCACAGCGCGATTCTGCAGCAACGGGACTTGAGCCATGGCCCCTCGGATTCACAGTCCAACACGCTAACCAGTAGGACATACCCGGTCTGGGTATAACTGAATAGTACAAATGGTTTTCATTCCCTATCTGTCTATGTGGCCCCCAGTGGCACAGCGGTATGTCTACAGACTTACAACTCTAGAAATTGGGTTTCGATACCCGTGGTGGGCAGAGCACAGATAGCCCATTGTGTAGCTTTGTACTTAACTTCAAACAAAACAAACACACAAACTCTTTCTATATATATATATATATATAACATAAACCTAAGCAGTTCAGTTAATATTTACAAACACCAAGACCAAACCTATGATGAAATCAAACATATTTATAATACAAAACAAGCCTTAAACAAAAACGCTGCACAGCAAAACAAAGTCACCAGGGCACAGGCAATAAATAATGTGGGGTATAAAATGAGTTATGGTATGAATGTATATATATATATATATACACACGCATACAAACTGTGTTTCTCTGAACGAAATACCAATTTCACATTGTAATAAGATTTTTATTTTTTGTGATCATTGCAAAATTAAACAATTTCTTCAAAAATGACTCACTATTTAATTTCCGCGTCTAACTGGAAACATCAATCATCGAACAGTTGACAAGACTTTTTTGTCATGAAAGTCAACAAACTTCGTTCGTAATTTGTGCGATAAATCAAAATAATAAATTGTACTTAACTTATCAGAATATCTCTTTATACACGTGTTTGCAATAGATGCCCTCGCTATGCATGCATTTGTCCTTGTTCTATAGCCTTTCCTGGTTCTCGTAAGGGTTATGTTGAGAATTATTTATACTGATCAGAAAAAATAAAAACTACAAGAGTTCACAGCAAAACTGGTTGTGTCATTTCTGAACATAGCAGAATTTTATTCAAATTAAGAATAGAAATCCAAATGTTTTTTTTCTTTATGGTACATTTACATAAACTGACCCAAAGAGAAAACATTGCCTAATTGATAATTCACTTTGAATACTATTTTGCTAGATTAATCGTTTTTTATACTCAAAAGAAATAATATTAACACTTCCATACACTTCTATTTCTATATTGAATTTTGTAGCATTATATTAACGCTGTGAAATTCATTTTTCATTTATTTTCGTTAAAAAATCGGAAGCACAGAGAAAGAGCTTCGTTAACTTCTGATTGTGATAAAAAAATAAAATATCAAGAAAAGCAAATACATTTAAAGAAACTTGTATGTGGCTTTCCCAAGACAGGCTTTCTTTCGTGGAGGATGAATTCGACATCCTTTTACAAAGAAAACTACTTTTCGAAAACGCTCAATTAAGTATTTGTGTTTCTCTAATTTTTCATTGTACGTATAATTTCCAAGTATCTTGAATCGAGCAATAAACATATTGTTTTAATATAGGTGTCTCTACCTATCATATAGTTAATATGGTTCATATTGAGGATAAAATAGGTCTAAATCTGATCCGCACATCACGTGTTTTTTCAACGATTTTAAGTGTTTCCATGCGCAGTCGTAAATTGTTAGGTGGTACCTAATGATCCGGAACATATAAATATTAGAAGTGATCTCCTCCACAAAAAAGAAAAAAATATTGCATGCTCATTGAAACATTTCTTTGTATCAGTCATGTAGCCACAGTTGGATCTGGGAGACCCACGGCCCGCCCACTCACTCACAGGCGTTCCAAATCAGAGTCTGTTTGATGGTTCCCATGTCCGAATACGTCCCGTGGGGGCGTTATAATGTCACTGTCAATCCCACTATTCGTTGGTAGAAAGAGAAGCCCAAGAGTTTGCGGTGGTGGTGATGACTAACTGCCTTCCCTCTAGTCTCACACCGCTAAATTAGGGACGGCTAGCGCAGATAGCCTTCATGTAGCTTTGCGCGAAATTCATAACAAACCAAATACGTCATACGTAGCACGTTTTTTAGCTTCCAGTAGCTCTCCATTAAAAGATTTATACGCCTCCTGCCCGTTCATCATAACCCAAGATCCACCTAGCAATCCCATTGCTTTATCACAGAGATAGCGGTAGGGGAGGGGGGTTTCGCTGGGACTGAAATTACCCCAAACTGTGCCTTATCATCCCCTGTAGCCCCTTCACCAAAAAAATATGTTTACTGTTAAACTATTTCGTTTCTTAAATGCAATAGTATGTATGCCTACAAGAAGTAAAGTGCAGCCCCCTCAATTTCTTTGTCTAGCCCACCTCAGCCTTCCCATCAGGAAGAGGCTTGCACCACCCCTGTATTTACATTAAAATATGTCTAATTTTTCACTTGTTGTTATGTTAAGCGTTGTTTTACTATTACTATGTTCACTCCATTTTTTTCTCTTTTTTAGTTCTAAAATACAGCAATAACTAATTATCATAATAATATATCATTAAATAGTGTGGGAATGAAGCTCGTGATAAGATATGCACTAAATAAAGCCAAAGAAGCAAATTATTCTTGGTCAACTTTATACAAATATGGATTTTACGTTAAAGTCGTGAAATGGTGGTATATATATCTTGTTCAATCATATTACAAATGTTTATTATGTATCTAAACTTTAAGGTGGATAAAGTAAAGGAAAACGAATCAAGTAACACAACAAACATAAATTCAACTATACTTACTTTATTATGGAAGAATTCCTATAAAATGAGGCATCAAATAAAGCAGAATTAGTATATTCAACTTTGTTTTTATTTAGAAGTTCGTTACGGCTCATCCTGTATATATGGGAAAAGCTTAAAAACACAATATTTAGGTTTTTCTTTATAATTTACGTATATATGATGTACACATTTGTGTATGTACACAGCGTGGTCACAAGTAAATATACACCACCTTTAGCTCCATTAGCTACAACACGTATAAACCAAATGATTTCTGCTGTTCATTATTACATAATTGATGGTGTTTCAGGTTGGGATTCTTGAGTGTACACAGCGTGGTCACAAGTAAATAGACACCACCTTTAGCTCCATTAGCTACAACACGTATAAACCAAATGATTTCTGCTGTTCATTATTACATAATTGATGGTGTTTCAGGTTGGGATTCTTGAGTGTACACAGCGTGGTCACAAGTAAATATACACCACCTTTAGCTCCATTAGCTACAACACGTATAAACCAAATGATTTCTGCTGTTCATTATTA
>NW_013665945.1:436856-443249 GCF_000517525.1 Limulus polyphemus | reverse complement strand
AACACAAATTAGTTAGCATAAATCAGTTAAATGACGACAAATTAGGTGTCTATTTACTTGTAACTACTCAGTGTATGTGTGTTTTTCTCATATACTTGCGTATAGATTTATATATGTGTGTGTATATAATTGTGAGTGTGGTGTGCTTTCTTGTTGTTTCTTCCTATATTGTTTATTGGTAAATTACATGGCTTGAATCTCGCCCTTTTGACTTTTGATAGGTTTGAACGTATACAGACGGTATCTGCAAGTCTTCAACAAGCGTCTAACATTAAAAATATTCATTTGTCCATTTCTAATCTTCCTTAGTATTGTGTGTATTTACAGTGGTCAAACAGCCTCATAAATAAGTAAAACATGCACGCATACACACACAAAAATAGCATTTGGTACGCGTTTCCAGAGCAACGATATTTATCTTAAAGTGACATTTACCATTAAAATACCTCTACTATACTAATTCTTATTGTAAGTAAGAAACATATTTTATAGCAGTAAGAGAGAGAGAAGCAAAAATGTACACTTTAAACTTAACCATAGCAACCTGTACATATATATATAGGCGAACAGGTAACAATAAAATGTTCAATAAGAAACCCCAAGTTTTTATACACCTGCTTTTGTTAGATTGTCACCTGTTGTGGAAATTTACGGTTTCCTTTTCACGTTATGTCTCTAGGTAAAGATGGTGAACTGTAATCGTTTCTCTTCAAATTATTTGTTACATATGTTCCAACAATCATTTCATTTTTCACTTGTCTTGTAGGATATATATATATATATATCTACTGTAACGCACTTGCACGCGACACTCAATACGCAATAAGAAAAATTATGTACAGTCATAACATTTATACATACATCTTTGTAACAAAACCTATATGTCTTAGCGCTTTCTTATGCAAGAAAACGGAACTTATAATATCAATCCATATAAGCAAAGTGAAAGGTAATTTAAATAAAAAAATAGAAGAAAAAGCTTTTCTTATAGAATATCAGGAGTAAAATACAATTTCATAGTTCGATTTGTTGACGAAATACCTAACTTGCTGGAACAAAAACTATACATGGATCATAAAATTATTTCCAAATATACATGTTATAATTTGAGGCTAATTCAGCAAAATATTACTGATCATCCCTCTCAATAAGCCAATATACAGACAGAGTATATTTTTCTAATTTTGTAGATAGTCTATAGATCTTATAAATTCATATGAAAATGAGTTTTGTTCTTTGAATCTCAGCTTATTATCTATATAATGCTATACAGTAGACAATTATCATAAAGTTCGAAGTTATGAAATTAAAATTGTAAAAAAAAAGATTATGGAATCCAAGTAGCTATTCTCACATTCTTTTATATGAAGGTATATCTAAAGTACGTTTCTTTTCTTTTTTTTTAGGTTGTTACCTTCTTTATGCTACAATAATAGTTATGAACAATGAGTGACAGTTAAGGCTTAAGACATAATAGGGCTAAATGCATTTAACTTAGCTTATTTTTTGGTTCCATTTAACAAACTAGATTAATTTTTATTTTATGATATGGCAGACTTCTCCAATTGTATACTGTCCAACTTTGGCGTCATCACAGAGGTTGAGTACATTATATTAAAACAATCTTGAAGCCTCACCACGTTCTTACAGTCCATTTCGCCACGTCTGTTCATGCTCCATCTGACAACTGTGAATATTGGCAATAGCTTTCAACCTAGTTATTTTTAGAAAAAGCTCCGTCGTAAGCCTGTCATATCCAAAGTACATCCTTCCTCTCTGCAGCTTTCCACAATCTGTCTAATGCAGGTGAACGACGGTTTTCCAGAGCCCATTTCAACAGTCTGATCGCACAGAAATACGTAGGGGTTGTGTCCAGTGACTTGACTGGGAAGATATACCAGCTGCTTGAGTCGCTTTTCCAAATGGAAATATTTCTTGATTATGTTACTCTCTTTTGCCTGGGGCACGTAGATAGCTTTTGCCATTGAAATTTGTGTTCGTGGGTTCTTATCTGTTACAAGACGCCGAATTTTGCTTACCAAGACTGGGATATGACTTGTTACAGGTATCTTTGAGGATGATCCTGGTTTTCTTTGTTGATACCTTAGTTTTCCAATTCCATTAAGTGCAAAGAATATCTCCGTTTTGGAAATTCTAGATTCCAGGTCTGAACATTTATTTTATGATATCATTTATAAATATTTTGCGTCGAAAAGTAATTTTATATACCTATTCCCTGTACCGTAAATGTTTGTATTTTGTTCCTTCCTAGAGTGAGCTGATGTGTTTCTTTTGTACTTGCTGTATATATATATATATAAACACAGGAACATGTTAGAACAACTATATTAGCACTGGTTTAAGAGGGTGCAGTAATGTTTCCAGAGGTTTTCCTGGTTGCCCAGTCCCCACTTTTTAGAATGATATACAGCATATTTTCAAAACATGGTCTTACGTTTATAGTTTTCGTTATCAAAATTCCATTGATACGTAATCTGAAATTTATCTTTCTTTGAAAACCTGGGTCACCGTGGCATAGCGGTAAGTCTGAGGTATCTTTAACACTAAAAAAGCTACGCAGATAATCCATTGTATAACATTATGATTAACAACAAACAATTTGTATTTTTTTATTGTTAAGTGCAAAGCTACACAATGGGCTATTTGTGATCTGCCCACCGCGAGTATTGAAACCTACTTTTTAGTGTTATAAGTTCTCACAATTACCCGCTTACTCACTGGGGGCAAAAGCAAACAAAGTCGAAAAACTGGAAGTAATGAATTTATTTCACATAAATAAAATATAGTATAGTATCTCTTTAGTAATACACCATTAATGCTTCAATAGTTGAAAACCAGGCAGATTTGGCCTTCCAATTTGAAACCCCTCCCTTTTGCTGATACATTACTCGTATGGCTTATTTGCAAATTATAGCATAAGGTTACATAAATTAGCACTTGGGTACACAATAAACTTATTCAATACTCGAACAAGGTTAAAAAAATATGAGATTCAAGCCGTTGTTTTTTGGTTTGTAAAATGAGTGACGCGGTAACGAATTTGCCTTTTCATACCTATTTTTGTTCTACATTATTCCAACTTTTATACATTATAACAGTATATCATGTTGTTCAGACATTAATTCGAGAGCAACCTTTATTTAACTTCTACTGTATCTTCATTCATTTTAAAAGTTTAAAATATCATTATTTTTAATTGTATTAGTATTTTTCATTCCTTCTGCAGTCATTGAACAACCATACGAGGTCAACGTATATGACGAGAGGGCTTTTCTCCACAACTCTGTGGTGATGACATGTATTATTCCTTCGTTCATCCGGGAACACGTGGAAGTGACGAAGTGGATTCGAGAAGATGGATTTAGCATAAGTACAGAATCTCATTATGGTGAGTGACAGTCAAAGGATCATGATCCCTTCAGGATTCGTCATTTTTAGCGAAATTTCGAAACTCCTTTGAAGCGATACAAAGTACTGACTGACAAAAAAATCATATCACTCTTTCAACAGTACAACAGCATTATTTCCCGTCGTTGAAGGTTACGTAATTTATATAGATGAAGTAAGAGTTTGGTTTTGAAATGTTTGAAACTAATTCTTACTAGCATGGATGATACTTATTTCATTTTCACGATAACATATTTATTAAATTGATTACTTATTTCCAGTCATCCTGAAGAAGGAAGGCTTATCTTCCTGAAGTGCTCATGTTATCCAGTTGCTCATTTTGTAATTCAACTGAGTCACTATATTAATATGACTAAGGTATAACTTTCATCTGAAGCTTGTTGGTCTTAAAGACACCTTAATGGCACAATAGAACGTTGAAACTTGTATCAAGTATTTGATAACTCTTAAACGATCTTAAGCACAAGAAATTTTTCCAAACTAGTCTTTTAGAGTTTTAAGGGTGATAGGCTTCACACTATTTATGTTGCGTACAAGTCTTAGCCATCTACTTGAAAAGTTTAAAATATGCTCAGAAATGTTACACATTTTAATAAATCTGTTCATTATTGAAAAGTAATTTGTACGAACTACTGAGAATCCAGATAAAGTACTACCGAATATTGATTGTCACATTATTTCTTTTAGATCTCATTATGTACTTTCCATTATAACTTTCTTTTAATCTCCTATACTGCAAGAACGTGACGAAAACTGTTTGTCTCTAGCCAGATTAAGCACGCGTGATATTTTTCACCTTCTGTGAATTATAAATGCTAAACTTACTAGCTCAAATTAGGAAACAAAAGCCGTCTTTTCTGTTTCTTTTCTTTTGTATACCAGCGCCCAGTGGCACAGCGGTATGTCTGCAGACTTACAACGCTAGAATCCGGGTTTTGATACCCGTGGTGGGCAGAGCACAGATAGCCCATTTATAACTTTGTGCTTAATTACAAACAAACCTATACCAACTCTCATTGGCGCACTTATTATTATATAATACCTTATCAGGCAGGATATAATTTCATTTTGATTTATAAAAGTAAAGGGTGTTAGGACTTTTATGTTAACAAAATTGTTTATTTGTGTTTCAGACAGAAGCCTTGAACTTGTGCTATTTGCTGAGGTGTTTCGTTGTGCAAGTTATACTAATGGTGGATAGGTGGTCTGCATACAATGGTTCATACATTTATTAAATGTTGTCAAATTTGTAAACATAATTTTCGGACAGCCTGTATTTTCGAAATAGGTTTAGGGTAGTATTACAAGGAGTACACATCAATTTTTGTTGTTGTTTTTTTCATTTTGATAACTTATACTTCTGGTCACTTTTTATTTCTCATTATCTTGTAGGTATTGGGTATTATATCTTACTCTCTGGAGACTTGCTTATTAAAGAAGTTGATAGTGAGAACAGCAGATACGGCTACAGCTGTCGGTCAAGAAGTAAAGTTACTGGAGAAACTGTTGATAGTGTCACCGCGGGACAAGTGATAGTCTCAGGTTATTAGTCACATCTAAGAAGAGAGATTATTGTGAAATTATAGTCTTAAAATCTCATTACATCTATATTTAGCTATTAATAATTACCCAGAAAGAAACGGAATAGCTTTTTAATTAAAAAAAGACATTTCAATTCAACATGTGGAAAAACCTTACTCTTTTCAGTAAATACATTAAAATACATTTTATATGTAGTAATTTCTGTTAAAGTAAGTAAAATATTCAAAAATATTTGATACTTAAAGTATTTGTGTAAGTAACATTGTAACTGATATTACATTTACGTTAGTTGACATATTGTATACAATATGATGTCCTAGTAGAAATGATTAGAATCTAAATATTGACTTGTATAAGAATGTAATCTCCAACAGAAGGTATCTGTGCATAACTATATAAATATTAATATAACCTTTTTTTCACTTTATATGAAATGGAAATTAGAAAATAATTTTACTTTATCAAAAAAAACTATGTTTACTTACAAATACGAATATATTATTTTACATATGGATTTAAATTCTTAGACATCTAAATCGTTGATAATATATATAAAATTAACTTTGTATACATTTAACATTTAAAAAACAATATTTGCCAGAACCTATTTACGTACCCTTATGAACCTCTAAGGTTTAATTGTTACGTATATTTAGAGTTTAGCAATTAAAACTATCTCTCATCCTGTAGAGGTGCACACCCCAGTTCCACCACAAATTGTTTACAAAGATACCCAAGTAGAGTCATCCGAGGGGGAGAAGACAGTGTTAGCCTGCGTGGCCCAAGGCTATCCTGCTCCCTTGTGCAGCTGGTCCAAGTGGGAAGGTAGTGAGTTGATTCCGGTGTATTCAGACTCCAGAAGACGGATGTTAGGATGTAGTCTAGAAATAAACAGGGTTACCTCTGAAGACAGCAGTCGATATATTTGTGAAGCAAATAACACTGTTGGTAAAGATGTGTCTGAAACCAAGCTAGTTGTCTATGGTAAGCAAAGAACTTCAGTTATATTAATATTCTGTCTATAGTTTGATTTCGAATCTGGGTTAATAGAGTTAACAGTATAGGTTTGGTGTTAGAATGATTATAGTTATAGATTATACAAATTTTTCAACAAACGACACTAAAAGAATCGAACGGACAGAGATGAAAACGACAGCACGTGATTTTAATAAATAACAAATAAACAAAGTAGTAAATTCATGACAAATAATGTTCATTTTGCGTTATGTAAGACCCAAAACTTTCATTTAGGTAATTAAAATCCTTATCTATTTTAACGTTTTTATTCGTTATTTACCTCTGTCAGTTACGTTTTGGTAAACTTAACTCTCGAGAAGAATAGTTCAGGAAATAAAGTGATAGGTACTAGTACCTGAGATATTTTGACGGTTCATATTAATATATATATATATATATAGATAG
>NW_013665945.1:435767-436800 GCF_000517525.1 Limulus polyphemus | reverse complement strand
ACGGTTCATATTAATATATATATATATATATAGATAGATATATATACACTATCCTACCAAAAGTCATGGGACACGGTGTCATGATATAAAAGGCTGTTTAGTTTAGAGATTATTAATTAACTTATTTTTGTGAGTGAATATTTTATTATTGTTTGGTGTTTGTTATAATAAGAGTTAAAAGCGGACAGATATAAGCAAAGGAGAGTAAAGTTACAGGCCAAAGAAAAGTTCGGCGTGAAGTTAACTACCGTAGAAGTGATAGGCCTAACGTTTAACATGTTAAAGTAAGACTAACTATAGAAAAGGAGATAAGAAGAAGAATTTATTCCGTCAAAGCGTGGTTTAAAGTAATTGAATCAGCTGAGTGCACTTTGACAAAATGAACAGAGGATATTTCGAAGAAAGAAGACCAAACGATTACGGTAACTCGCGCCACAATTGTAAGTAAATCACACACAGAATACTAGTAATAGTCTGTTTGTTTGTTTTGAATTTCGCGCAAAGTTACACGAGGGCTATCTGCACTAGTCATCCCTAATTTAGCAGTGTAAGACTAGAGGGAAAGCAGCTAGTCATCACCACCCATCGCCAACTCTTCGTCTACTCTTTTACTAACGAATAGTGGGATTGGCTGTCACATTATAACGCCCCCACAGCTGAAAGAGCGAGCATGTTTGATGTAACGGGGATTCGAACCTGCGACCCTCAGATTTAGAGTCGAGTGCTCTAACCACCTGGCCATGCCGGGCCCGATTAGTAATAGAGAAGAGAGTTCGGCTTGTCAACTGAAATTCTAAAGTAACTGAATAAACCTAAGTGGCCTTTTGACAAGAAGAAGATCACTATGCATATAATGCTTATGATATGCCTGTAATCTCTATAGTGTGAAGACTTTGTTATACATACGTTTAACTTGTTCTGAATATGTGTTTTATTTTGAAAACTACTGAAGTTATGCTGTTCATTTATCTTTGAATTTATCGCTAACAAGTGACAGACACCTACTGTAGAAGAATCCTAAGCCCAACAACAA
>NW_013665945.1:415680-435746 GCF_000517525.1 Limulus polyphemus | reverse complement strand
AAAAGCCTTTTATTTTAGAAAAGAAATAATATATATTTTTAAATTCTGACACACGGATAGTTATGAATAAAACGTGTCTTTATAGCGTGTTGGCCCGCCTTTGGCCTTAATGACTGCTTCAATGCGTCGTGAAAGACTGTCTACTAACTTGTGGTAGAAAGCCGATAGTATTATGCTCCACTCTTCCTTTAAAGCATTAGTAGGTGCCACTACTGAAAAGGACCGTCTTGGCCTTGTCCTGATTCTGCGTTCCAGTTTACCCCAAAAATGTTCTATCGGGTTGCAATGTTCGATGTTAATCTCTTCAAACCACACGTTCACAATCCTTGCTTTATAACATGAAGTGTTATCATGTTGGAAAGTGTAAGGGCCGGTACCATAATATTGCCACAATGTAGGACATACAAAACTGTTAAAAACATCAATGTAGGACTCAGCATTCATGGATTCGTGCACTATGACCTGTGGACCTAGTATATATCACAAGAAGCACCTCCAGACCATGATACCACTACCTCCAAACTTCACTGTTGGGACCACACACTCAGGTAATAAGCATACTCCAGATATCCTCCATACCAAAATACGTCCATCAGACTCGCCGCTCCACAGGACCGATTTTCATTGATCTACGGTCCAGTTTCGGTGTCTCTTGCCCTATGCCAATCGACGGTGTGCATTTGTTTTTGTTATCAACGGCTTGTGGGCTGCAGCTCTTCCGTGAAAATTCATAGTATTCAGCTCTCTTTTGTGTCGTGGAAACACTTATAGAATCTCACGATGAGATGAGGTAACCAGCCTTTTCAAGGCTCATCAGCTCCTGTCAGTCAGTATTTTACACCTACCTGGTCGTTTCTTGGGCTCATTATCACCTGTGGACTTCCATTTCTCCAACACGTTGCCAATTGACTGGCAATGTTTATTTGTTGCGCAATAGCACGTACAGACATTTTCCCCAAATTACATACAACTATCCTTCCCCTCTGAAATTCCATTAGCTCTTTCCATGTACTCATCATTCGGCGTACAAGTTCGAAATGACTTTTGAGCGAACCGCTGATCACCTTTATAGGCCAAACGATTTGCATATTTCATCGTCACACCCATTTTCCTACACTCAGGTGTATCCCATGACTTTTGGTAGGATAGTGTATATACATATATATATCTTACTGAACAATACTTATTTTAATAATATTTTAAGCTATTAAAAATGGTATATAAAATGTTTATGAGTATATGTATATATATACATACTAATGAGCAATACTTATTTTCATAAGTTCTTTTAAAGTTATTAAACGTGGTATATAAAAGGTTTATCTCAGCGCATAACAGATTCTTTCTGCCACATTGACAAAGTTTAGTCAGTTTGAATTCGTTTCCTGAATAGTTAAATATTTAATTTTTGTATCTCTCATATTAGTGATTTGAATGCTATTTTTAGTCCCACTTCGTGTAGAGGTGTTACCTACTACTCAGACTGTTAACATAGGAGAAACTGTACGATTCAGCTGCTCCGTGACAGGATTTCCTGTCCAGAAAGTGATCTGGATGAAGGATGTTCAGCCGTTACAGCCAAGTGGGCGGAAACGAATACTGTACAACAATGTTCTTGAAATCAGTCCTATCGTTAGGCAAGACAAGGGAATATACCAGTGCTTTGTCTCAAATAGCATTTCCTCGGAGCAATCATCAGGTGCCTTATTACTATCAGGTCTGTGTTTGGAATGATATAAAACAAAGTTTGTTTTTTACATCTCAGTTGTTCCTGACTCAGTGATAAGAAATAGTATATTACCAATGCATCCGTTAAGCAACCTTGAAGGTCGTTTGGCCAAAACGTTGTCACAGTAATTATTTTTTCCCTACAGCGATTTTAACCATTTTTTATGCTTTTATACTTAAACTTATATTTTATTTCATTAATTTGTTGTTCGTGTTAAGTGGTAATTTGATTTGGTTGAAAAACAGTTTTCATTATGCAAAAAGTAATGATATTTTAATTAAAATATAACAGAAGCACTTCCACCATTTAACTGTTTAAGTTATACTTTTTCAATTTAATATTATTGAATTACACATTTTTATATTCATGAGCTGGTAAATGACGGTGTATTCGGAGTAAACATTACTTATGTTTTATATATTTTACCATCTAGATATAAGTATAAAATAACTAATTTATTTATATCAGTTACATACTTTAATGGCCCGGCATGGCCAGGCGGTTAGGGCGCTCGACTCGCAATCTGAGGTTCGCGGGTTCGAATCCCCGTCCCACCAAACATGCTCGCCCTTTCAGCTGTGGGGGCGTTATAATGTGACGGTCAATCCCATTATTCGTTAGAAAAAGAGTAGTCCAAGAGTTGGCGGTGGATGGTGCTGACTAGCAAACAAACAAACAAACATACATGCTTTACTGTCCGTGGATTTTACCCAATGTTAGTAAAGCCTGTTTACATCAGACACAGCTTATAAATCACGATGCCGAGGAATCTACTTCAAGTTAATGAATTGTGTAGATGGTTGATATGGGCGGTATGTATTACAGAACACAACTAAATACAAAAGTAACAACATTTCGACCTGTTTAGTCAGAAAGGAGATTTGGAAAACTCACAGTTAGAGTAATTATAAACTACCATCATGTCCTGTGAAGCAAGAATAACAATAATAAGGTACAAAGTTGTAGGGAATGCTATAATTTAATAACATTTATAATTTAATTTAGAGTTCAAATGAAAAGTATTTATTATAGTTTTTAAATGTTGTCTTATCTGTCGAGATTTTATCACAGAAACAAAGTATATATTCTCTATTTTAGAAGAAGCACCTGTTTTTAGAGAGATCTTTCAATCAACTACCCTTCAACCAAACACTTTTGTTTCTTTGCGATGTGCTGCTAGTGGTAACCCTCTTCCACAGATAACATGGAAGCTGGACGAATTATCTCTACCTGACATTCTAAGGTTAAGAGTTGGTGATTTTGTAACCCACAATGGTTACGTCGTCAGTCACGTCAACATATCCAACGTCAGACCAGAAGACGGTGGGACCTATAGTTGTAATGCTAGCAATGAAGTTGGTACAACTGTGTACCATGCAAGAGTGAACATATATGGACCGCCTGTAATACGAACACTGAAGAATCGCACCATTCTGGCCGGAAGCTCTTTAGTTATATACTGTCCTGTAGGAGGCTTTCCTATTACAAAAATTAGCTGGAAAAAAGGTACTGATTTGCTTTTAACTCAAGAATATTACAATTTTTTATAGTTTATTCAAAAAGATAGAATTTTAGGGAACCAGTTCAATGTAATTATTTGTTCCTTCTTATCAGCAGTACTAGCATTTTTCCTCTGCTTGTTTGTAAGCTATTTTCCGTGTATAGCAATAAATGGAATTAATTAAAGTTGTTACTAAAGTTGTTAACATAACATATGAACAACAACAAGGAATCCTCAATAGCTGCGGCACTTGAAATTCTTTTAAGCAGGATTAGAGTAAATTAATCTATGAGACCTTGGGCGTAGTCAAATATATAAATCGAAAGACTTTGACCTTCTGAGTCAACGGCTAACAAGGGACCACTTGGTCCTTCAAGGCTATCATTGTGCACCCAATCTCGAGAAAAAATAAATTATTAAGCCCACCCCTTTTTTTTTGGGGGGGGGGAACATCATTTCCTCTCTTAAACTCCTGTAGTGTAAGGTATTGGCATTAACTACTGCTGACAGCAATAATTCAATAAGACAGTCATCCTATTAGAAAGATGAAACTACTTTAACTGTCTTTTCCAATTTTCAAACGTGTGTTTATTTCTTTTATTTTCAGATATATAGGACAAAGAAATGAAGGGTTTCTATCCTATCTATCTTCTCGGATAATCTTCTAAACTTCAATGAGATTACCTTTTACTAATCTTCATTTCTCAAAAGAAAATATAGCTATACGGAGGGTCGAGTACGTTATATTAAAACGGTTTTGGAGCCTTACCACATTCAGTCATACTCTATCTGACGACACTGCTTATTGACAATAGTCCTGCAACGTAGTTTCCACTGTAAAAGTCTCCATCATAAGGATGTAATGTCAAAATCACATCACTCCTCTCCGTAATTTTTTCCATACTCTATCTATTGTACGAGGACGACGGTTTTCAGCACCTGTTTCAACAGTTCAATTGCACAGAAAAACCGAAGGCGTTGCATCAGTGGACTTGAACAGCATGTATTTGCATGGAATAGCTCGAATACTGTTTCATTCTTTAGCTTCTTGTTGGAAGCTTTATCTTAGTGAATCCATACCCTGTTGGCCTCGTTTCTCTACAAAACCGGCACTTTTGAATGGTACAAGTAGTCAGAACATTAGACGAATAATAAGCAGAATTCGCCTTGACCTTTGTATCCATTCTCTTGATCTGTAACTTATCTCTGGCGCAGTATCTAGCGATCATCATGATACCTTTCGAAAGAGTTTCGTAAGTTACGTATACACATTTGGAGAAAAAAAGAACGAGATTTAGTGTAGTTATCAATATACATATATGTTTCGTCGATTTTCATCACCTGCTGGCATTTTCCTCAGCTCAGAATCATTCATACAGTTTCTTACAGTCGATCTTCTTTTCCCAGATACGTCGTAGAAGCAATTTGTGTAAACGTGACTTGTTTCACTTTTCCAAACTGAGATTCTTCTTGATTATATTACGTGCTGTTGTTTGAGACATATGGACGGCTTTTACCACTGATCTTTGTGTTAGTGGATCTTGATTACCTGTTACTAGATGTTGCACTTTACCTACCACAGCTAGGGGACGACTTGTTGCAGGCCTATTTCTGGATGGCCTTAATGGTCGAGATTGATCCATATTCTTTTGTTTTCCAATGCCATTAAGTACAAATGATATCCAAGTCCTGAAAATTCTAAATACTCGACCTGAACACATCTATATCATCTAGGTAAATTAATATTTTGCGTTGGAAAGGGCAGTTATATAACTTTCCCAAAACTCATCAATTTTTTGTGAACTACACTACCTGCAAAATCCCAAACAATGTCAAAATGTAGTTCTGATACATTCAATTCCACTTTATACCGAATGTGGTTTTCACCTAATTGAAAATCATTTTAGTATAACGTACTCTATACATGGTGTTACTAGTTGTGTCTAACTCGCCACAGTGAACATATATTTATTAAATGTATGGGATTTGAAAAATATGTCGCACTGAAGATACTAATTTATTATTCTGAGTTATTCAGCAGATAAGCTGTTTAAAATACTAAAATCACAAAAAAATGTAGTAAACACTCCACAACTATATGAAGTCTTTTTCTTTAAGTTTATCATTATCCAGAGTTACTCTTGTGGGGTGGAATTCTTCGAAACTGGTTTAAATAAAGAGATATCAATACATCCTTTTAGAATAACCCTTTTATCCAGTGTTAGACTCGCGGATGAACGCCGTCCACCCGCTATATTTGAGGAAACACACATTTTTATACTTTTATCTGCATTCTGATGTGTCTCGAACAGTTTTGAATGGTTTAAATTATGCTGTTTTACCTTCGTGTTGGGTAACCTTTTATAGTCCACTTACTGTTTTCTGTAGATGTCAAACCCTGCTTCCATCCCCAGAATAATCGTAATAGCCGTCTTCTGAATCCTTTGTAAGAAGTCAATATTCTTTCTCAGATAAGAAGACCAAAGTTGTTCAACGTAGTCTAAGTGAGGCCTAACTAGTATACAGCGATAAACACCTCATAGTGTATGCAATCAATATGTATATAAATACACAAGTGAAGCCTAACTAGTACAGAGCGATAAACACGTCATCGTGTATGTAATCAATATGTATGTAAATACACTCTAAAATTCTGTTGACTTTATTACTAATTACAAAGCACTCCTTTGATGTTTTGAGTGGTTTATCTATCACTATCTTATCTATCTTTTCTCCTTCTCGCTATTGAGTGTATTTCCATTTATATTAAACGTGTGATCCAAAGGCACTATCTAGCACTTGCTATAGTTTAAAGTCATTTACCAAAGGAGCGTGGATATTATTTAAACTTCTTGTATAAGTAACAAAACTACAGAAAAATATACTTGTCACCTCCCCCGTCTCACAAAACACACACGAAAAGTAGAATATAATTTTGCTTTTATATGAGTGAACAGTGTAAAAAAAATTCTAGGAATCGCACATAGAAAAAGCAAGATCAAATTTACTGATGACCCAATCGTTAGCATAATTTCTGTATATTTAAATCTATAATATTTGTTTATCATAATATCTACATTAAATGCGTTATTTTTCAGACATGCAGACGCAGTGTTTTTAAAAGTTATTAAAAAGACGGTCTGTAAAAAGTGTTTGAAACACAGATTATTTCGCACTAAAAATAACCAAATAAGACAGGAAATATAGCAAACATGCACAAAGCTGTATATCCAATTTTACCGTTGTGAGTAATGCCTTTGTTTGTTTGTAATTAAGCACAAAGCTACACAATTGGCTATCTGTGCTCTTCTCACCAGCGGTATTGAAACCCGATTTCTACCGTTGTAAGTCCGCAGACATGCCGCTGTGCCACTGGGGGGCGTGAGTAATTCACAAAAAAAAAAAATATGAAATCAAAATTGGTCTATTTAATGAATAAAAACATAACAACTTATTTCATAAAAACCTAAGAAATCTAACATTATTATTTATTCAAAGTTTTACAAAATATATCTTAGTTTTTGAATAATATATATTCATAGGCTTTTTTAGTCCAAATGCTGCATATTCGTCAATACAATGCCATTGGCCGCTTTTGTCTTGGAATGACGTATACCGGATTTTTCATCTAAGTTCTTCATATATAGAGGTGTATGTAGGTTCATGTATTTTATGGTTGTTAACATTTAGCCATTGGGATTTTACAGAGCAGTATATAGAATACTCCAAGCACAAACTAGTAAAGAAATAATGGTTTATATTAATGTAGGCGCTCTTCTCGCAATCTGGGGGTCACGGTTTCGAACCTCCATCACCGAATATGCTCGTCCTTTCAGCCACGGAGCCGTTATAATGTGACGATCAATTCCATTATTCGTTGGTAAAAAAGTAGCCCAAGAGTTGGCGGTGGGTGGTGTTGACAAGCTGTCTTCTCGCTTATTTTCCACTGCTAAATTAGGGACGGCTAGCGCTGTGTAGCTTTGCACGAAATTCAAAACAAGCCAAACACTAGCCTCTGCATCCACAGAGTAGTTATGTGATGAAATTAAACATATATATATGATCTGTTATCTAACCACTAAAACACCAGCTATGTTAATACCATCAAAAATAATGTTTTTAGGAAACTTTAGTTTTTTAATTACTTGTTTATGAAAAACGAAATATTACATTGTTTTTAAGAGCTTTTATATCATTTTGAATAATGAATACGTCAAGCACTTCAACTGTCAATTTTTGTTAGATTTATATTTTAGTTGTGTGCATCATGATGAGAGTAATCATTATTCACTTATATACTGGTAAAAACTGGGTGCAAGTTCTGGTTTCAAGAATTCTCTTTTTTTCGTATATATTATGAAACATTACATTTTTGTTCTCAGTATATTTCATTTTGGTAGGTCTTAATTTAGTTTTATCACCTACATGAAAATAATCAATATTTTGAAATATCAGACAACAAACAACTTCCACAAAACCATCGACAGAGAGTTTTTGAAAATGGTACCCTAGTGGTGAACGATGTTACCAGAAAAACTGACCAGGGTACTTACACGTGTATTGCTTGGAACAAGCAAGGAAACACTGCAACTCAAGACGTTTTTGTGGAAGTTAGCGGTAAGATTATTTGTTCTCGTTTTTTATTTTATTTTTTGGTTCATAAACCTTTTGACGTTTTAAAAACTTAGGAATCAGACTACTAAGCAACTATTGAGAGAGCCTTTGAGTCATTAAACCAAAATAAATTAGCAAGTAAAATGTGATTAATATGTTTAGTACTAAATACTCAGACATAGTGCCATTAAAAAGAAGACACGGAAATTGAAATGATATTATTTCAAAATTTCCCTGGTGCTCAAAAAGTAAAACACTTTCTGTAGTTACACTTATAACATTCCCTGACATTTGTCATTTCAAGTACTATAATAGTTATAAAGATATTTCTTGTAATTTGGCCGTTAGATGACAATATAACAGTTTAAAAACGCGTATGTACACTTTAAGAATATTTGTATTTATTATTAGTAACTTCATTTTTATCTTATTTTATCATGATGATTATTCTACATTGTACCAGTTTTAATTCTATTTTTATTACAATTATTGTACTGAATTGTTATCTTAGCATATGAATTTAAGACTGACATAACCTACGTTTCTTGTGTTGACCGAACCTCGTGAAATATTATTGGGTTTACGGCCGAAAACATCGTTAACAATGAGGGTACCCAACTGATGAAACAATGCATTTTAATGATTATGAGAAAGATAGTTTGAACAATATATTTAACTAGCTATGCTCATTACTGGTTATATTTTTAGTTATGATTTATGTAGGTAACTTGCTTTAATTAGAAGTAAATATTAATTAATTGCTGAAAAAAAAATGATATTGTATAACCATTTCAAAACTTTGGTTTACACTTCCATTATCTGATCGAAAAGCGACAATATTGCATAACCATTTCAAAACTTTGATTTACACTAATATTAATTGATAGTAAAAACGACATTATTTCATAATCTTTTCAAGATATTGACTTACACTGCTATTTATTGATGGTAGAAGTGACAGTGTTGTATAACCATTTGCAAACTTTGATTTACACTGTTATTAATTGACGGTGGAAACGATAATATTGTATAACGCAGTCACATGCACGGGGGGGGGGGTTGGAGGTGGTTTACATGAGCCTCCTATTTTTTTGAAGAAAAACAAATATGTTGGGCTTAGATCATTGAAGGTTGAGAAAGGTTCTATTTATGTTATCCATTCTTACTTCATATGTGTGAGGTTATTGTGTATGGAGATGATAATTATGAAATGTTTGATAACAATTGTGCTGCTGAAGGTTTGGAAAATGCTGAAATCCTTTGAATTCATTTTTGTTTAACAGCTTTACAACGTTTTCTTTACTATTGATAGAAGCTTCTGTAAATTTGCAAAGTCGAAGCTAAGACATTGTTTCTGATGTTTCCCTAATAGAACAATTCTGTAAATAGCTGACTTCACTAAGAGTAAACGTAGATGATTATTCACACCGTATCTTCAAGCACAGCAGTAATATTGTAAACAGTTCTGATGTTAATGTTAGCATGCCACGAGTTATTCAACAACAAGCCCAACTCGCAAACGCAGAATATAGTTCCGTGGAGGATTACTTTACGAAAACAGTAACCACTTCTTTTCTTGACCATATTATCAGTAATCTTTCCTCCAGATTTGATGCACGTGTAAAGCAATCAGCATCAGTTCAGAAACTTATGCCATCAAAACTCACACAAGAGTTTTCTATCTCTGCTAGACAGACTATAGATTATTACAGGGAAGATTTGCCAAATCCTGATATTTTTGATGAGGAACTTCATCAATGGAATGATGATGGAAGATCTATACCTCTCCAGATACTGGTTGACTGCTTAAAAGCATGCTTTAGTGTACCAAATATCTTTATGTATCCGAAACTTTGCCACAATGTCAAAGTTCATGTGAATGTTCGGCATCCGCTCTCCACTGGTTGAATATTTTACCTGAGGTGTAGCCAGACCGAAGAAAGACTGAGTACTTTAATACATAATCATTATGACACTGCTATAAACATTGAAACTGTATGTAAAATATTTATAGAAAAGCACCACAGGCACCACAGCCATGCAATTGTTTAAGCTATATATCACGCAAAATTGCTTCCAGATTTAATCTAATAGCACCTATTTTTACAAATTTTCTGGGAGGCATGCCCCCAGACCACCGTAGATTAGCATGCTTTGCATGGTGATTGTGCTTTGCACAATATATATTGGTTTTTGATCTCACAATTAGAACCCCCTTTCAAACATTCTGCGCACAGGCCTGTAACGTTTTCAAAATTTTTATTTAAATTGTCATCAACTGATGGTAAGAAGTCTTTACTATATTCATGTTCTATAACGTTTTCAAAACTTTGATTGAAATTGTCATTAATTGATGGTAAGAAGTCTTTACTACAGAATAAAAATAAAGCACTGAGAAACAACAGAGAACTAGTGATATAATTTAAATAGGAAGTGTTTGAAGTATCGTTATTTTCAACGAGCATACTGAATTATTTTATTGTTTATCCATTTGTCTCTTTATAGTTGCCCCAAAGATCAATCAATTCGATTTCTCTTCAGACCTAGAAGAAGGTATGAGAAGTATTGTTATGTGTGCTGTCATAGCTGGAGATCCACCAATCAGAATTTCTTGGCTAAAAGACGGGAAACCTTTATCTCCTGGTGCTCTGGGAGCTTCAGTGGAGTCACTTAATGAATACAGTTCTACCTTAACTTTTAATGCAGTTAAGGCTTATCACGCTGGAAATTATACATGTGTGGCCCGAAACTCTGCAGCAGTTGTGAACTTTACTGCTGAGATGGTCGTCAATGGTAAAATAAACATTTAATTCAAATGTTTTGTGTGTCATGTATTAAAGTACACCAATGATAGTCATTATTAAAAATATGCTGATACAAATCCTGTTATAGCGTATTGCTGTTTCGGGTTTTCTATATACACATTATATCTATAGTATACAGTTCATTTGATATATATAATATATGTACTTACTACAGCAGTTGTATTAATAAACACCTCTTTTTATATTCAACTGTTGGCAAATTGTGATGCTTTAAAAATCTTAAGAACAAAAGTTTTTCTCTCTTTGATATTTGTTTTGTTCAAGTACTTAAGTTTCAAGTGTGCCTTAGTGGTAAATATCCCATTTTCTTCGTATTCATTATAAGTTGTATGATAATTGAGGCCTACTTTAGTTTTACTATTAGTTTATAAAACATCTTTCTCTTGATTCCTTACTCTTCATCAGTTTTTTTTATTGTAATTATGGTTGAATATTAATAATAGAAAGTTCATTGTGGACTATTTTAAATTTTCATCTTAAAACTAATACAAATTACAACTTAAGTTGAGAATTATTTTGGTTTTCTGAGTTGAAATCAAAGGGTAATTAGTTTAATGCATTATAACAATAGATCTACAGCTAAAAGGGAAATACTGAAAGCATTTATTGACTTAACGTATTGATACAACAGATTTAAATTTTTTGTACATATTGTGTGTAATATATACATGTATTCTCTTTTTTCACCCTATAGGTGTTTTAGTACTACTAGAAACTCTGAGGCTTTTTCTCACTTTTAATGCTTTTTTGTTTTTAATTTGTTTAATATGGAACTTATTTGTAATATGCCTTTTAGTTTAGTTTTACTTTTGTATTCTTCGTTTCAAGCTCCAAACCAACTTTGTACTAAGTAAGTACCCCCATATTTGCTTTTCAAACAAAGGTTAAACACACCGTGTATAATATATTAGTTCAAATCCTTGAAAACTGATTCTCAGCATAAATAGTTATGCACTAGTGATTAATGACTTGTATTCACTGATGATTTGTATTATTTATATCCTAACTTAAATGCTGGTACACTGTGTTTGAATAAGATAAAGCTTCATAGAATTACAGGAACTTTGGAAGCTATTGAGTATGTTACTTTTAGAATATAATTAATCTAGGTGTAAGTAGTTGATAAGCTGCTTGTAAAAGTAATAAAATTAATGATTTAAACTAATTAGATAATACTTGTTTCATGAGATATTCTGTTTATTTTGTTGACAGTTGCTCCTTATTGGAAAATAGAACCTACTGACCAGTCAACTGTAGCTGGAAAAACCCTCATGATTAATTGTCAGGCTGGTGGTTTTCCTCTTCCACAAATACGGTGGAAAGTTAAATCAGGTAAACTTTGATATATTAAAAAAAAGAAGAAAAGTTTTAATATTTTATTTGGAGCCAAAATGTAGGTCACAACAAAATGTTATAATTTGTCTTGATTTATGTAAAAACGTTTAAAAAATATCACCTTCAATACTAAGTGATGAGTGAAGTGAGATTCATATTTTTAAAGTTCCTTTAGATTCAACAGTTTTTGTAAATTTGAACTTAAAAATGTTTCTACGGTGTATTCAGACTTTTCTGTATATATATATATATATATGTTGAGCCAAAAATAATGCTTTTGTTTCACTACTCTCTATCTAACTGTTTTTAAGCATGAAGCGATTAGTTTTAGTTTTTGTGCATTTTTAAGCATTTTTTGTAATTTATTTGTTCAGGATATTGAAAATAGTTTTATTTTCTTAGTTTTTCAAAAAGATATTGTTATTTTTTCCTAATAAAGCAAATTTATTGAATACTCTTGTGTTTAAACCAAAAATAACGCTTTTTTCTCTACTGTATACTCAACAGTGTTTTTAAGCCTAAAGTAGTAAGTTTCAATGCATTTTAAATAAATGTTTTAACTTATATTTTCAGGACATTAAAAATAGTTTTACTATACTTAATGCTTTTTATATTATTATTATTCAACCCTAATACTCTTGTGTTAAGTGTATCTATTGTATTTTCAACTTTATTATTAAGAGAACAAAGTAGCTACAATATTAACTCCAGCCATATCACCATGTCTACTACAAGTTTACGTTTTTGTTTATATTCAAGTTTCTATAGTCAAAGGTTTATTTTTAACAGGCACCTCAAGAACTTTTCATACAGTAGTCAGCAATCCTCACATCCATACACTAGAGAATGGTTCACTGCTTGTCAGAGGTGTTCACTTGAATGACAGCGGTCAGTACATGTGCCAAGCAGCCAACGAAATAGGTCCAGATTTAAGTGTGGTTATCACCTTATCAGTTCACAGTAGGTTAATCTCTTATATGGACTGAGAGTAAATTTTTCTATATATTTAAAGCTATCAACTTCCTTGAACTAATATACATTTGTTATATTAGTCTCTGTTTTCAAATAATATTAAACTCGTTTTCAAAAATAATTATAGGTATTTTTTAATTGCATTGAGAGTGGAAAGAAGCAAGTTAGGGAGAAAAATGCTATACAATTATAAAAGATGTAATAAAATTTCCAAGTGTTTATTAAGAAAAGTGGAGAAAGAAATATGGGGCTTACAACAGTGTGCAGTGAAAGTAAGTCTAAAGTTGTGGAAACAAGTCTGTGTTGAGTGCAAATGTTTGTGCTTTGAGAGATTCTTTAAGTATTTTGAAAGGTTTTTATATGCTGGAGCATATAGAAAACTTGGGTTAGAATGATATTACTAGTTGTTAAATTTCAGTAAGTTAGGAAGAAATCAGAAACCAGAGTCTGAAAATGGAATAAATGAGTTTATTATGTAATGTTAAAACAGCATTTAGATCAATGGTGGATCATCTTCTTTGATCTTGAAATGATATATATATGTATATATAAGTGGAATTTAGATGACACAAGGCTAATAGATTATACTGTTATCCTGAAAGAGATGTTGATAATTACAATTTCAGGTTTTTTATGCTGTTATAATGATTTATATTGTTGAAGAGATTCTTTTGAGTTATTCGGTAAAAAAAGAAAAATGCATTGTCTAGTACACTTAACGATAATGTAAACGTTCTATTCATCTAATAACTAAAAGTTCTAAAATTCCACACTAAACTAACGTTAACTGATTGATAGGTCTAACTTCACATTTCCCCATGGTATTTATGGTACTTGTATTTCTGTTTATTTATCAAAATACAAACTCAATATTCATAAAACTGAACTAACTGACAAATTGTGACAATAACACACACACACACACACACTGATTAACAATCTCACAAGCTCATTAATTAATAATCAATTATTATTAATTAATATTGCTCAAATTGTTCTAAGACTTGAAGAACATTCTAGACTTTAAGCCACACTCATCACACTGTGTCAAATCTCCCTAAGGCCAATCGACAATAAAAACCTCTATAAACATCTAAATTAAAAGAATAACCTACAACACTGCCCACTCCCTAGTTTATGAAGTCCCTTGAACAGTCCTATTACACACAGAAAACAATAGTACATTAAACTTTCATAATTAGCATTCAAGTAAACCATGAAAATGAGCAACATTAATATTCACAAACATAGACATTACAATCATTAAATCTTTATTGAATTTGTGACACAAAGTACAATTAAAATTTTGATTGACAAAACAAGATCTTTACTTATTCATTTACTGTTCCTAAACTGTCCAGTTATCAAATCGTTTTGGTGATTTCCTATTCCAGGGCTTATGATAGGAATGTGGGATAACTTTTTGTCCTTTATCATCACTTGTCATTTTGTTACTTGCGAAAAGAGTTTCTCCAGGTAGATAGTCGAGGGAATACACTGTTGGCATGGTTACTGGTAATTTGACTCCCAGTAATTTCGCTTTCCATATAAAAAAATTATTAACATTAAAAGTGACATATATTTTAAAAAAATCAACATTAAGAATGACATTTAATAAAGATTATTAAAAATGATGCAGATTATGAGCTATTGCTCGTAAAAAAGTCAATCTTGTTATCTGGATTATATCTAGTAAGGATAACTTGCAGCCGTTTGCATCTTTTTTGTAGTAACAGTAATAAATTTAATATAAATTAATATTTGATTAAAGTAATTTAAAATTTAATTAAAGTGCATTTAAAATCTAGTTTAAGAAAGCATTTTAATTTTAAAATGTTAAACTTACAGAAGATGGCACCATCAGTGACATGGAAGTGTTGTCAATTGTAGGCTAGGCCTAGCCTGTTTCAATCTTTGGAAATAAATTTCAACTCTAAATAAAGACAAATGGTTGGCACAATTGAAGAAAGTTCAGTTTGATCGGAGTGACAATAACGACAAAAATAAGTATATAGATATGAAGTTCTTCTTGCTAGATATAATCCAGATAACAAGATTGACTTTTTACGAGCAATAGCTCATAACCTGCACCACTTTTAATAATCTTTAATAAATGTCATTTTTAATGTTGATTTTTAAAATATATGTCACTTTTAATATTCATAATTTTTTCGACATGGGGAGTGAAATTAATGGGAGTCAAATTACCGCGAGTGAAATTACCTAAAACTGTTGGCACATCATTGATTCTTTTAACAATAGCCTAGGGTCCATCCCAACATCTACGTAACTTTGAAGATAGTCAGTTCTTGCAGTTTGGATTGCACAGGAAGAAGTGGTGTACTTTGGATATGACAACCTTACGATGTAGCCTTTTGTAATGGAGAGTATGCTGCAGAGCTATTGTCAAAACGCACGGTCATCAGACAGAGCATGACCAGATGTGATTAGGTTCCATTTTAATATAATGTACCCAATTCAATTACTTCTGTTTTTCATTTCTTCTTTTTCTTTGAAAGCCTCAGTCTGTTTAGCAACTGAAAGTTGTCTGACCAACTGATGTATTGGGGCTGCATCAGCAGTATCAGTCTTATGATATATTTTACTTGTCTGGTCTAAATCACAGAAAGTATTGTTACGTCTCCAGTCGTGAGTTAACTTTCCGTAAATTCGTTCCGACGAAACTTTAGCGACACAAATCCTTTCTTAAATAAAACTGGTTTATTCTTTCCGAATACAACTTTACGATACACTTAATTTCAACAGTCGCTCTATAACAAACGCTAAAACTCACGTCTCACGAGCTCGACAATACTCCATTCAATTACACACTCTCTGACTGCAGCTCAATTACTCATTACCTACACATTGTTCCGTCACGTTGTGACCATCTTATATATACCAGACTACCCCAATCTAGTAATCTCACGGCAATTCACGAAGGTTCGAGAAGGAAGTGGAGTGATACTTGTCACGTGACCTCGCTGACGCAACAGTATCTTGTTATGTTGTGAAAAAGTCAAGTGATCTGTGGCATTAATCTGTTGTAAGACCTCCATAGCTCTGGTCATATAGCTTCTGTAAATGAAGTGATAAGTTCCACCTAATGTGAAAATCTGCCATCAGTCGTTTCACATCTTGTTTCTAAAGTAATTATTTATGATGCTATTTGATATGGAAGTACTACTTGTACAGCTTTTCATATTGCAATGTTCAGAGGCGCCGGAAGCAGAAATAAGCGGCGGGGGCAGCATATTGACAGGGGCACTTTACTTAACCTTACAAATTATACAGGAATTAGTTTGAACGCATGCTTTTGCCTCTCCACACTATAAATGATTGTTTGGCAAGAGAAAATATCATTTAGTTTGCATCTTTAATTTACCAAAGTGAAATTTATGAAATCTTTAAAAACAATGTCTTAAAATATTTAAGTTTCAGTATCCATGTAATGTAAAGATATTAAATAATTCTCATAATCTGCTTAGTTGTTAAAAGTTCTCGAAAATTTTTAATGTTATCATCTTTGTATTTCCTGTTTGGAGTTCAATATTTTCCAAAATATTTCTGACGTTGTTCGTTTACTACAATTAATTCTTTTGCAACTTTTAAGGTGCATATTTCTTCAGTGCGTGCTTTCTGCATTATGCAAAACATTATGTTGTTAAGACTGTTTGCGATCATGGTTGATTGCAGCCAGAATTATATTCGTCTCATAGTGCTGAAACTCCTTTCAGCGGCTGGTGATCCAAGAGATACAGTAGTGTAAAGCTTCAATGACTTGTGCATTTCTGGAAGAAGCTCTTTAGAACTTTCTCTGTCATTTAAAACATCGCAAATGGAAGAAACCTTTGTAAATCTCCTTACTGGTACTGAAAATTCTTTATAGTACAACTTGATGTGAACAGGAAGCTCATGAAATTCACTTTTCTAACTCTTCCAGGTCAATTATGTCAGAAAGATCGCCCAAATGTTTTACAGAATCTTGAGGAGTGACGTGTAGCTTATTAGCAGCATCAAATAGAGATTGTTCAATGGCTTTCAAAATTTTAAGATATTCTTGGTCGAAAGGACTTTTGAGGGCATTCTGAATAGCATCAGTAGTTTCGTAAAATATTCGTCGCAGTTCATCTATCTTGCTTAAGCTATTGGCTGTCATGGGTGCCTTCGTATGTATTACATAGTCTATACCTAATACTTTACCTTGTTAAATATAGCTGCTGAAGATGGCCTTTGGTAATTTCGAAACGTTCGAGAATTAAATGTTTGTTACCGTACACACACGAGTAATATGTTCATTGTTGCAGTCGTTCTACTGGTTGTCATTACACTATGCATATATCTGGATCTAAACTTCCTAAGACTAAGAATAGGCCTACACCAACCGAATCAAAAATGTAGGAATAACAAAGTAAATGATATTTCTGAAAAAAAAAAAACATTATGCTGCCCCGTGGTTCCGGCGCCACTGGCAATGTTCCAATTGACTCATATTTCAAAGTTTGTTGTGTTCTTGGCTCTTATAATGACATCTTTATTCTTCAGATTCACAAAAGTTGGAGTTCTTCCAACCATTAATCCACCAGGACAGAAATTCCCAACCTTTTTGTTCCTCTGTACCCCTTGGCCGTGGGCATTCTGACAGGTTCCCATGTACCCCTAAAAATTAAAAATCAAAAATTTGTAAAATTATATTGATTTTAATATTATTTCATTATAAAATCTATATGTGTGGACTGCGTAAGGATCTTATAGTATTGATAACATCGATAAATTGAACTCAGCGTATATTTATGTGAGCCACTTTACTCTCGTTGTCTGACTGTAGATTAAAACACCACGTAAAGTGTAAACAATGGTTATACTCTCACACCCTATGTACCCCTTGAGAAGTGCAAATGTACCCCAGGTTGGGAATGTCTGCACCAGGACATGCTGGAGTGTTTGGTTCTACTGCACCCCACTCACTAGATTAAAAGTTGTTCCTAATAATTCCTGCTATGTGTATTTCTCTTCATAGCAGTACAATAATTGTCTTCCTTGTTACCATTGGAATCTTAGCCTCTGGTTTTGTAATTTTCATGCAGTGCACAGGGGTTTCCTGTTCATAGATTGTGAAACTATTAGAAAAAAGTCTAACCATACATCCATGTTTCTGCATGAAAACTATACCGAACATGCACTATTTCTCTATGTCAATTACTCACACATTATGTTGCTCCCTAAAGTGGGTTTGATTTCCAACTTTCCTGTTGCTGGAACTTTATGACCACTTATATTTTCAATCATTCCGTCATCTTGTTTCATCTCTGGAGGCAACTTACTGCCTTTCATTACCATGTCAGGTTGAACAATGGTACCTGTAGAAACCAACGTTGATCAACATGGGGCAAGGCTTCCCATTAATAAATACTTACACTTGTTAGCTGATCTTTTTGAATAATGAATTCCTTATTTTTGTTGAGGCAGATGAACTTCTCCTCATAAATCAAGATAATTCTATTTTCTAATGACTTATTATCTTCTTGTTACTTGTTGGAGGTGTTGGGACTCTGGGACTTATCCTTGGGGTATTGTTTCATTATCATTTATTGGTTCCTCACAATCTTAACTGTATTATTGTTCAAGGTTTCTATACTTATACCATTTCCCTTTTTACTGCCATATTTTGGGAGAAGTTTCTGTCTCCTACAGGATATTGTCTGTATTTCTTGGCAATATGTAATCTTAAGTTTAAATTAAAACACCTACTGTCATAGGGTTTACTTTTTTTCCATTCTGATTAATTCTATTCTAATTAATCCTTTGAGCTCTTATAAACTTCCATCAGAGGAAGTTGTTATTTTCACAATACTTGATCTTGCAATCTCATAATTCATGGATGGTATTTTTAGGTATGTTTCTGTAACTATAATTGATGCAAATTTCATCATTAACTGAACAGCTTTTTTCTTAAATATGTACATTTACATTGCTTTACCTAAATTTGTATATCCTCATCCACTATGAGAACTATTAATTTGTCACATGCCAGTGAATCAATCATTTCAACTGTAGCATCTGGATAAAGTAATTGAGAAAAAATTTTCACACAATCAACAAGTTTGACTAAAGCCTCATCTTTCCTCCTTACTGTGTTCCAGAATTTTGCTTTAAAAAACTTCCTTCCGATATGACACTTCAAATATGTTTAATACAGTGACCATTATAATTCCTAGAAGTTGTACGGCTCTCTGTTAGAAGGTTGTTTAATGATGTTAAAATTGGTCTTTTTACTTGTGTTTTAAGATTAATAGCAAATCGTTCACAACTCCATCCATTCATCTCGGAAACTATTTGAACCTGTACCTGATATCCCTCCCATAGTGCTTCCCAGTGGCACAGCGGTATGTCTGCAAACTTACAACGCTAGAAATTGAGTATCGATACCTGTGGTGGGCAGAGCACAGATATCCCATTGTGTAGCTTTGTGCTTAATTACAAACAAACAAACCCTCCCATAGTACATTTCCATCATAATCTGTTGATTTTTTCGATCGGGCAATGTTGTGGAAGTGACAGTTGGATCTACAGTTTGCGGAGTCCTAGGCGAATGTGATATGTGGGGTTCCTAATATTGCGATTCTGGACATGGAAGTTGCTAGGCGCTATATTTTTGCAATACTTGATGTAGCTTTATGTGACTAGCATTTGAAGAAAACTCACAACAAATGTAATTTCTAAAAAAAAATATTTTCAAGCATTCTTTATACAGCTTATTTATTTTCAAAAATAATTTAAACAACTCATATACTGACCCCTGAAATAAATATAGTTGTGAAATATGTCAGTAACTTACTTTTTGAGTAGTAGTAATATATATATATATAGATAGATAGATAGTTTGTGTTGGGCTAAACATTCTTCTACAGTAGGTATTTGTGACTTGTTGGCAATAAATTCGACGATAAATGAACAGCATGCATTCCGCTTGTTTTAAAATAATACATTCAAAACAAGTTAAACATATTGTTGCGTCAGCGAAGTCACATGACTAGTGTCACGCCACGTTTGTAGAACTATCCTGTACCCTGGCGAATGCTCTAGCATT
>NW_013665945.1:410331-414945 GCF_000517525.1 Limulus polyphemus | reverse complement strand
ACGGAAAGTTAATTAACAAACGGAGACGTAACAGTATGTACAAAAAATTATTTACACTATAGAGATCATAGGCATGTCATAAACACTATATATAGTTCTCTTCTTGTTGTAAAAAATTCCACTTAGGCCTATTCAATTGTTTTAGAATTTCAGTTGACAAGCCGAACTACCATTCTCTATTTCTATCGTACTAGTAGTTCATGTATAATTCATTTACTCTGGCTCTTTGAGCCACTGAAGTTGTATCCTGAACTTCCGATACTCGTCTGCTTTTTCTTATTAAGACATACTTCCAATAATCGTCTACTTTTTGTCAAAGTCCACACAGGCAGGTTCAATTGCTTTAGAACACCCTTTGATGAGACAAATTATTCTCCTAAAGTGTCAGAAAACTGTTAATCTCTCTTTAACATATCAGCTGTTAGGCTATCCACTCCTCCAAAGGTTAACAGGTTTTCTAACCTTTTCTTTGACCGTACTTCTACTTTCCGTTCTCTAGTCTCTCGTTTGCTCTGTCTGTCTGCTGTTTCCGCTTGTCTCACACTACTTATATGTTTATCACTTAATCGTCTGCCCGATTTTTATAAATCTGTATATTCTCGACGTCAATGTATTGCACGCGACATTCTATAGTCTCAATATCAATAAATTACAAACACAACTACCAACAAACTTCTGCTTATAAATCTCTTATCATAACAAAAAGCAACACAAAACAATCATGAAATATTAACTCACAAAATAATTAATTAACACTATCTACACTAAACAGTCTTTTATATAACGACAGAATAGAATATATCATTATATACATCAATAAATGAAATATATATAAATTTTTAATCCAACTCACTTAAAATCTATTTACATTATATTTATTTTATAACAATACTTTTCTGCAGTGGCATAGCGATAAGTTTCAACACTTATAACGCTCAAAACCGGGTTTCGATATCCTTGGTTGGCATAGCACAGATAGATCATTGTGTAGCATTGTGCTTAACTACAAAAAACAGACAAAAAAACAACAACATATACTTTCCTGCACACTAAGTTTACGTCCTCGATCAGATCAGAAAAATTAGATAGTTTGATACATAATATTCTATAGATAATTAGATAGTTTGATACATAATATTCTATAGATAATAAGATAGTTTGATACATAATATTTTATAGATAATTAGATAGTTTGATACATAATATTCTATAGATAATTAGATAGTTTGATACATAATATTCTATAGATAATAAGATAGTTTGATACATAATATTTTATAGATAATTAGATAGTTTGATACATAATATTCTATAGATAATTAGATACATAATATTCTATAGATAACACTGCCAGCGATTCTGATCTTTCCTGAGACATGGTAGAAAAGAGCTAAGTTTTGATAAGCTTAAGATGAGAAAAACTTCTTTCTGTCTAAACAACACAGTAACTGGAATAGTCAGGACTATGAGAAATGCTCCATATACACTTGAATAGATCATGTTATTTTCTATGATAAATTTCAAGGCAGGAGTTATATTGGTATTAGGTGGTATGATCCTGCAAAGTACATAAAATTTTCGTATATCTCTAATTCATTGATGTCGCGTGAACTTTCGAAGCTGAGATTAATCATAAGATATTTGCAATGCTGAAGAAGCTCTTCTGTAATGGTGCGAAGTTTATAAAAATATAAAATTTTCTGCATATTTGTAAGAGCCTGAAATAGGGTTTCGGTACTTATACAAGTTGTTTCAGCTATAACATTAAAGTAATGAATCTTGAATGCTTATTTAGAATCATTAGTGCATTTGTTCTCACTTTCATAATTAAATATTTTTTTCTTTATTCGCTGTCGCCCTTTTCTGAACTCAGATCGTTGGCAGTTGAAAGTACTAATTCAAAGCCTGTTGATTTATATTCGCCAATCCACTGTAAAAACTCTTTTATGTGCTTTATAGTACTGCCCAAATGTATGTTATTACTCTGCCATAATTTACCATAGCTTTTACATTTATTAATAGATCATACCGTATAATAAGATATACTAAAAATCATATACCATGATCTCATTACTGAGAGAAACGCATTGACTACGAAGTTTGGGATCGCCCTTACACTTGACTGATAGCTTCAGTAAAAAATCACAGATCAATTCGAGTTAAAACCAGACAACTTTCAAACTATCTATGCAGCGCTTCCATCTAGTTTCTGAAAGTGGATTTAGGGTAATATTTACCTTTTCTTTTAATATATCCCACATGCTTGAAGACACTGAAAATATAATATAAAGCTTTTGAAGTAAACCAAAAAATATGTCAGCCCTTGTACAAGATGAAACAGCATTTTCTAAGGTCAAATTCCAACTATGACAACCACAGGGACAGAAGGAAGCTCGTAAATTGATATGAAGTATTTTTGCTTTTACACCATTCTTTTCACTATTGCACGCATATTTGCACCATTATAATAGCCAAGCCAATGTTTTCTATTTCTGCCAAAATTATCTTGGACAGACTTATTACTGTTATTTATAATACTGGCAGAAAACCAATAAAATGATCTTCAATTTCCCCAGTATTGCGTTCAACATGGCGCAATATCATTGCCATTTGTTCACGATGACTCACGTCTCCTTTACAGTCCGAAATAAATGCGTAATATTTCGCCTCTCTTACTTTCTCTAATATCTTTCCTGCCTTTCACCTTTTTAGCCATAAAATCAATTAATACGTTTTGTATGGTTTTACTGAAGTAGCGAGTGTGAATTTCATTCCTTGTGACACGACCTAAATGTTCTTACATGATTGGATCAAACTTACTTAGGTTATTAGATTATTCGCATATTTTTCACTATTTTAATTACTATACTCACTTCTCTCACCATTTTCAAATATTTGCTCATAGATCCTTTTGAATGTGTTACTGAGTTTTCCAAAGCAGCTTTTTTCCTTTCAATGATCCAGATTCATATTTTTTACCTCTATCACGATCTCGGCTTGCCATTGTTATATAAAACGTAAGAAGATAAAGACAATTAAAAAAATAAAAAGTCGTAACTAGATTCTGCAGACGCAGTCTAGAACAGAATTTTGAATCTATGACTTTTTTAATTTTAGTAGTGGATGAACCCGTTCGATGCACAGTGAGAGGCTTTCTACTTGTCTCTACGTTAAAATACTTGTATTTGCGAGCTTTCGGCCTTCCAACCGGAGCCTTCAACGGGCAACAAAGAGTTCATTCGTGTATAATTCTGCATATTAATTTATCTACGTTATGAGTCTTAAACAACAGATTTATTGTTGTTCTTGCTTCTCACGATTAGATTTTTATCTTATTACCTCGCCTCCATGGTTACTGTTTGTAAATAGAAATATATAGTTAACCGCATAGACGACAAAGATATCGAAATTAAAGAATAAGTTAAACATTTAATCGCCGAGTGTTTTATATTTATTTTAAATATATTGTTACGTATCTGCTTGTTTGTTAATTTCCGGTATAAATTCTTTCCGAGAAACTTCAGCGATACAAGTCCTTTCTTGATTAAAACTAGTTTATTCTTTCTCGATACAAACTTTGTAATACACGGAATTTCCACAGTCACTTTAAACTTAACAACCTTTTTAACACACGCTATAAATCACAGCGATTCACACACTTTACTTATGGTGCCTACTGTTCGCTTGACGCAGTTATCAGTCTCTTCAATCTATCTATATCTTCAATCGCGCTGGTTTATCTCGCCAGGCTTATATACTAAAAAAAAGGGCGCCTCGAACAAACTCGAACATCCCCGATAATTCATGATTCTTCGAGAAGCTGCAGTGAACATGCTCCCAGGGTCACGTGACTTCCGCTGTCGTAACACTGACCCTTCCTTAGTATTGTTCGTCCCGAACAATAACCACTTACAGTAAACCAATAGATAATTAATAATAACTTAATTAAATGTACAAAATTTACAAACACAAAATTAAAATACAACAAAGTCTCTTAATTTTACACGACGTTTCTTCTTTCATACTGGTCTCCGTTTCATTGGCTTCTGCTTCACGTGGGGTTCATCTGCTTCATCAGGAAATGTCCCATTATCGGTAGCAGTCACATCAGTGGTAGTAACTTCATTGACGGCTTCACTGTCTTCCTTCTCAAAACCGGGTAGAGGTTTCTCCTTCAACAGTGGCTTTATCAGGTGACACGTCTTTAGCAGCATCATTTGTTCCAATGTTCACTTCATTACAACTGAAATTATCTGGACCGTGATAACGCCAAAGCCTGTTGGCATGCACCACCTTTGGCTTACCTCGCCAGCCACATTTTATTCGAAAAGTCACGTCTGAGAGACGATCCACTATGTCATGTGGGCCTTCCCATGGAGAAGACAACTTAGGAGACTTCCCTTTGGTCTTCCTGAAATTATACAACCACACCTTGTCTCCTGGAACAAAGCTGACTTCAGTAAATCTCTTATCATAACATAGCTTCATGGAATCAGCAGACGTTTTCAAGTTTAAACGCACTGGATGATGAATATCATCCTTCCGTTCAGATAACACTTTCACAAACTCTGACACATTTTCAGGCAACTCTTCGTAAGGTGGGCGTCCTGTTAT
>NW_013665945.1:407447-409331 GCF_000517525.1 Limulus polyphemus | reverse complement strand
GTGTCTGTCCTTCATGCCCATGAGCTCAATAGTTACCCACACTGGTTCCCACAACCTTGCATAATGTCCTGTCACACCACAAAGCTTCTATATGGCTTCTGGTACTCCTCCGTGATCTAGCACCTTGATACTCACAAGGGTTTGCTGAAATGCAGACAAAGGTGCACTTTTGGCCATCCAGCTTTCCTATCACATAGACACTATGTGTGCTTGACATTTTACACCTAGCTGTTGGGACTTTCACAGTGGTGGTTGGTGGGCATCTTTCAGCACTAACCACTACTGGTTTCCCTGAGGCTGACTTATTGCTAGTATTCTTCTTACTCTGGCTATTCATATGTCCTTGCTCTCCACAGTTCCAACAACCTTTCTGGTTAGCAGCCTTTCCTGCCATGGCATCTTCCCTGTGCTGAAGTTGCCAGCATTGAGCTCTCTTGTGCCCGGGTTTGTTACAGTGCCAGCAAAGTCCCTCAAACTTCTCTGAAAGCTGCCCTTTTTTGGCCTTGAATCCTGATGACTGTACCAACCTTGGTACCTCTGTGCTGGACTTAACGTAAGATTCGAATTCAAGAGCTCTGGCCATTGCATCCTGCATAGTAGAGGGATGTGCTTGCTTTACTTGTATTGTCAGTTGTGGACTGTCCAAGGTGTCTACAAACTGATCCCACAGCAACAGCTTGAGGACATTGGGTGGTGCAGTTGGGTAGCCCTTGTGTGCCATACTTTCCAAATTCTGTGCCAGCTCTTGCAGGTTCTCCCCTTTAGCACAGACTCTCATCCTAAACCTAGCCCTATAGACTTCGGACTGATTTTGAGTTCCATACATGAGTTCTAGAGCAGCTACCTGTGTTCTAAAGTTGTGCCTGTCGTCTGCTGACAACTGTCCAAGTATTTCCAGTTGTTATCCCTTCAGGCTCATTGCCAGTTACACTGCTTTCTGCTCCTCTGTCCACCCATTCGTTTCTGCCAGGAGCTCAAAGTGTGCATAATAGATGCAGCATTAAATACAGAAGTTAAATAATCTATACATTTCAATGTACTTTCTCGAAGCAGGACTACCAAAATTGTTTTTTTTAGAACATTTTTAGTTTTCCATCACTAAGTCAGGTCACAAGATACCTTTAGTCGTGGGAACTAGGGGTTGCCTACGTGCTAATAGTTAGATCAAGCCCTGCTGCAGTCATAGATTGCAAAACATTAGCTACAACACGTATAAACCAAATGGTTTCTGCTGTTCATTATTACATAATTGATGGTGTTTCAGGCTGGGATTCTTGAGTGTACACAGCGTGGTCACAATAAATAGACACCACCTTTTCAGAAAAAATGAAAATTTTCAGTCATATTCACATGAATTGATATATTCATAATTTAATTAATATCTAGTAGATCTTCCATTCGCCTCATGGAGTTCGTTGATCCTTTGGGGCATCGTGAGAATCATCTCGTCAATTTTATATTGTGGGATTTTGCCCACTCTTGCTTCAAAACTTGGAGTAGATCGCTCTTTGAAGTTGTTTCTTGACTTTCCGGTCGAGTAGGGTCCAGAGGTTTTCGATGGGGTTCATGTCAGGAGATTGGCTCGGCCAGGGCAACTTCTGGATACCATTTTCTTCCTGCCACTTTTGCAGTGTGATACAGTGCTCCATCTTCCTGGAACAACTTTGTGTTCTTGTCCACGAAACCCGAGGAATAAAGTGGTAAGAGTCCTTCCTCCAATATTTCGATATATTTCACAAAATTTATGTTGCCAACGCACTCCACTAAGCCAAACAGTTCCCCAAACCATCACGCTGAAAACCACCATGCTTCACAGTTGGCTGCAATCTGTAGAGCCAAAACTCTTGGTGAGGGATTCTCCAGACCCATATCCTTCCACTGTCC